>NW_019392661.1:2319255-2611049 GCF_000648675.2 Cimex lectularius | reverse complement strand
ATTTCCAAGTAGCGGAATGCTACAGAGGTAAACAAACAATATCATTTGGAAGAGGATTAATAAGTGTTGACATTCATACAAATGAGTAATCCTGTAAACGTAAACAGAATATTTTATATAGATTTTTTTTAATGAAAACTTAAAATCCTGCATTATTTTCCGGACAACCCAATATTATTGTTAAATAACAAAATATTGAGAAAAAAATTTTGGACAGTCAATATAAAAACATTAATTTATAAATACTTTAAAAGGAAAATAAAATAAATACAAAATTGCAAGCTAGTCGAAACCCTACAATGACATACCCAAAATTAAATAACAAGTCAGATATATTCCCCGCTTTGAAATCCAGAAGAGAAATTGCTATTTTATTCAAAGTTATGAGATTTTCTGATGTCAGCTATGCTATGTATGATGTATTTAAAATGAATAATTCGCTGAGTAGGTGTAGAAAGAACAAAATGAAACATATTCTCGATGCTGTCAATGCGGAATTTCAATCCACCGAGAAAGTTAGCAATAATTAAAAACCCTGAACGAAGTTTTCTACTTAAAGTTTCTGTGAGTTTGATAAGATACACTCTAAAAAGGTTTAAAGACGCTCAGTGATTTAGAGTTTTGAATCTGCCTAATAAATGTTTGGTAATAAAGAAAAATGAATAACTGTTGGTAAGTTAAGGACGGTTTATATTCTTTGAGCCAGTTAAGAAAGTTTTTAGTGTTATGGTTGTTTCCTCTTGCCCTAGTGCTTAAATGCTCTACGTTTACTCACAAGGTTGAGAGGATATAAATTGAAACAAACCGGTGGCGAGGAAAATAATTTCGCTCACTTAACACTCACGGTTTTAAACACTCTGTTATCTCGTCTAAATCTGAGGCATTATCCCTTTTTTAACTAAAAAAAGATGCAGATTGTAGGTTTTAAAAGTAATGTTTTAACGGGTTGATCTAGCTTTCAAGATAAGAGCTATCGGTCGAATTGTAATGATAGGAAATCTTTCGCTGAGCCACAAAATTGTCCTTTATGGATGGGCACAATTATTTTAATAGGCTGTAGATTGATTGCCACAATTTTTCCCCAGCCCGTTCTCTTTTTTCTACGATTAAGGGACAACCCTTTTTCGCTTTTATTACGGTCTGATTTATCAGAAATAACAAGTAATCATTCAATCCTCCGTTAATAAACATGGAACTTACCTTATGATTTTCTATCGGATGTATTGGGTTTACAAACAATACGACATATAACAATAAGGCAAGTTGCATTATGATAATTTTGTATTCATATATGATGTATAATGTAAAATAATATTTTTCTAGGTAAAATTGTATAACAATATATAAAATTATCAGAAAAGTAATTTCAAAAACAAAACGTGAGAGAGAAGGAAAAAATTGAAGACATGAAAGGAGTGTGTGAGTGTAACTGATCCACAGATAAAGACGAATTAACGATCTTTAACAAGTATAATCTTTTTGCGTCATGCATGATGGATTCGTTATAACATACATACTGAAGATTATCAGGATTTGGAAACAAGTATAAACGGATTTTCGTTGCCTGAAATGATCAATTATCTCAGTTTTCATTTATAACGATCTTGTTCATTAGAGAGACTGGCCATGAACGAAATGCGCTAATAGGCGGAGCGGAGATGATCATTAATGATCAAAGGGCTTACCTAAGTCTGTTACAAATCAACCAAGCAAATACCACACGGTAGACCTATTAGCCAACAACATGAACATTAACTTTATTCAGAAAGTTAACAACTAGGTGTGAGTGTGTGAGTAAGCATCATGACAATTCTCTAGTAAAAGAATTTCTAAAATTGAGAACCAATAGAATGAAATTATGGACTTCACAATACAATACACTAGCACTGTATGGTAGTGTAGTCATATGCATAATTAAAAAATGATTACAATTTGTAACAAATATTACATGTTTCAGTCAAGTCCAAGATATTGCCTGCTATTCGCTGTAGGGATTGGGATGCCTTATAGATAGGCAGGTGGGAGATATACGATAGACATACGATTAAAAATGAAAACTGTGTATTTAGATTTATATTCGAATAAATGTTGATTTTGATTAAAAGCTTAGTTATAAAATGCTGAAAAGACTACTTGACGAAAGATCTAAACTTATATTACTTATCAAAAACTAAGATTCACTACCCTTCACCTCAATTTGGACCTATGGACTTCAATTGTACGGGACTGCCAGGCGTTCCAATGTTAACAAAATTCAATCTCTACAATCCAAACATTTTCGGCCAATATTTTGTGATCCATTCTATGGCACATATCATACGATCCACTCCGATCTCAACATACCATATTTCCCAAACCTGGACCAGTCGCGCTACATTAAAATTCACTCCAAATTATATTCTCGTGAATACCCCTTCTAAACCTTCAAACATTCCTTCTAATCCTTATAGAAACTGCCTCTTGAACACATGATTTTGTAACTTCGGCAACCCAAAGGACTGCTGTTCACTTCACGCCATAATGGCCAATTACGGTCACTTTCACTGGACAGTGGCCGTTTAAATGAATCACGCCAGGTATGGAAACATGCGTACAATATTGTATATATTCTTAAGTATAAGTATATCATTGTAAATAACATAACTTTTTGTTTTGGAATTTTCTACGCAGTTGTAAAAAATTAAAAATTAAAATAGTCAATCAACCACCTCTAAAAACAATCAATTTAGTTGGATTAACTTACAAATAGGTGTTTAATTAACCTAACCTATATATATTTAATTAGTTCTAAAATTAATGCAGGGTCTGGGTTACCAGAAAATCTCGTATGTCACATAAAACGATATTGGCTGAACCTCTGTTAAATCAGGGCCGAATGGAATCCGAAGCGAAAGTAATTTGTTACCTGGAGAAACCTAATTAAAGGTAGATATAATTAAATTAAATAGGTGTATTGTTTATACCTTTTGTTGTTTATAACATTGCAAGAGTTAGCTTGGAAAGATAGTATTGGACTCGCTAAAATACTGAAATGGAAAAATATTAACTAAGGTTGAGATGGTATATGAACAACAAAAGTTTTATTACCATCATTTATTTGAGAATACGGCTAAATTAACAATTGAAGAACACAAAGTAATTTAACAAAAGGGCAGTACAAGATACAAAAAAGGTTCGATTCTAATTAAACTACTGATTAAAATACCTATTTCGACGTATTTGAGGTCAAGGGTTAATCTGAAAAACTTTCATCCAACCTGCTTTTATTTTTATACTCTTTTAACAGGCCTCCTGACATGATTAGTAAAAAAATATTAGGACGTGGTGTAAGTTAAGGCGATAGCGAACGTTATCGAACTAAAATATACGTGTTTTTTCTAAATTTGACTATATCAAACGACAATATTTTTGTACAGAATGAAATGATTACTATATGATTCTGAGCTTCACACGTGCATCAAATGTTTGTTTGGCAATTTTGAATCAAGTGTTCTTTCGCTTTAATAGACTTTTAATTTCATTCCTCCCGCACCTTGATGACTGCGGTCTTTCGGGCACATTCTGTAATCGATACCTACCTGACAAACCAAAATATCGTCTATAAAGTCATCTGCAAATTATTTGTATCAACAAAATTGGGCGGTAACGTGAAATCGAGTTCGAGCAGAAAATTACTTTAGAAAATTTATTTTTTCAATTTTGGGTTCAAATTTTTTAAGAACCCCTTCATTTTGAATGGAATCTGTTTGCATTTCGTGAGACTAGAAGAGGAGAATAATCATACGTTTTTAATAACAATCCAAGAACTTGGAAATAAATATTTTTTGCACAAAAAGGGCGTCAAGATGGTCAAAAATATAGCCTGTTGTTAAAAAACTATCCGTTAAAACCCAATGCATTCTACTATTCTTAAAAAAATTGGTTTTCATGTACCAAATAGATTTGTAGAAAATAGTACTGAAATATATAAAATTTTTGAGAAACTATTCTATTAGCAACTAACTAAACCTTCAACAAAGCTGAAGAATAAGTGCAATCAAAGTGTACAGGGTGTTCGGCTATTCGTATTAACAGCCTTTGTCCATAGATTGTACATTCAAACAGAACCAAAAAGTTCTAATTAACTATGGACTGAATTTCAGCAGTTTAGGAGTTACTCGACTTTTTCTAATAAACGTTTTAGTAGCCAGAACTTTGAAAAACTTTTTTTTTTTCAAAATTTAAAAACTTACTATGGTGATTTTAATCTACTATTTCCAAACGAAGAAACCAGCAAATTTAACCAAAGGTGGAAAAAAACCGTTGTTGAAGGATTGGTAAGGTGGAAAGATTAATAATAATAAAAAACAAAGAACTTAAGGAAATTTTGAATCAATTTTTTAAACTTTTTTAAATTTTGATTTGAAATGCTCTCCACCCTCCGCAATGTATTTTGGACGCGCTGCCTTCACATTAAACTCGCAAAACCCGTTCATAAGATATATATCAGCGTATTTTTCATTAGAAAAGTAACCGTGGTGTTGCAATATATCACAAAAATAACTAATAACGTTTTGAATCTTATATTTTATTCCGGAGAATAATAATACAATAATCCTTTAATCAAACAATTGCACGATTTCGGTCTCGAATCCAAGTTAAAAAAACGTTAAATAAATTCACTCAAAATTTTAAATGGAGTACGTTTTCTTAAATTTTCTGGCCTCTAGGTTTAAAGATAGTAGTTTAGACTCACCATAGTAAGTTTTTCAACTTTGAAAAGAACATTCATTTTTCAATGTCCTCGCTATTAAAAAGCTTATTTCACGATCGTTTACAAGTTCAATATTGATGACATCTTATTGGAAATTTAACGTAGTTTTCATTGATAAAATTTTAGAAATCGCTGCTTAACTGAAAATTCCAAATTTCAAAAAATAAATGTCTATAAAAATTAGAAATTCATCAAAAAAATTGGCGTCGAACTTGTCCGAAAAACCATCGCTGCGCTATTAATTCCATCATTTTGTTACACTTTTGTTCTAATATAATACTTTGTTCCTAGAAGGACGCTAAATAAAATTTGTAGTAACGTTATATTAAAATGCACGCTTCTCTTGCAACAGCCGAGAGTTCTGTTAGAAACCGTTATAATCTTTTTATTATGTAATATTAAATTGAATATGTTTTTAAGTAGTAACATGTGCTGTTGGGAGTTAACAAGTATGTTTTATATGTGGGTTTACAGTAAATCAATTGCTTATAGAGAATCCTAAATATTGTAGGTAGGTAAGAGAGTGTCATGGACGTTAATGTCGGGGGAAGGGGATAATACCGCGTCATAAGGTGAAAGTGATGTTCAGAGCCTTGGTCGTATTGATTTAGTCCACCAATTGCAAAACCATTGTTCTAGGTCTGAAATCACCGACGATATTATGTACACTTGAAGTAGAATGGGCCTAGCATGAATCCTTGAAAAAATCTAGGAGTTGAACGAGTATAATATAGGTCGATAAAAGGTAATGTATGGACATTGTTGAACACAATAGGCAATCGTTGACACACCTGTTCCACAAATGTAGGCGTTTATTTCTTTAACCCATTGTAATGAGGCAATATTTACAAAATTATCTCGCTTTCCAAGAGGACTAGATGTCTTGTTGTTTTGTAAATTAGTGTCATACTGGGGGATTTAACCGCCAGCGGTTGTGGAGAAAATCCATTTTAACGCGTCTGACAGACAACACTAGCGAGGATAAGCAGACCAAAACGGTTGATAACTAACTTCTAACTTAGAAATGCATCAGCTGGAGAAATCTCAAATTAAAAAAAGAACTTTCAGCACAAAAACATTGGATGCTATGAAAAATCGGTTTTATTTGTTTCATCGTATACCGTAGTAAATTTTGCAAGCAATTTAATTGAGACGAGGGTAAAATTTCGCGCCGTCCAATTTAAGAAAAAGCTTGCCAACTTTGTTCCTCTCTATCAGCCTAACCTTTGAAAATGGCCGAATAAAGTTTTAGGGACATTGTCCCGCTCACTGTTTGCTCCTCTATTTACAAACCGTTTGAATTATGAATCCGGCTGGTTTTCGCCCAGAGCTAAAACGTATTAAAGTTGCTTATTTTCCTATACACGAATAATTACTGACAATAACAAAATTTGTGGAAATACATTCATTGTCGGTAAAATTTTGGAAAAAGTAAAATCAATACATTGATTTACAATATAAAATTAAATCACAACAATTTAGCAACTATATTTCAACTAACGTTCACCCAATCAGCATTAGAATTATCGACTGCTTTGCACTCACCAAAACACTCTGGATCAACGTCTGGTCTTTACGAAAAAGCAAATTCAGTTGTTACTGCCAAGCTTTCAATTTATTTTAAGATCATCACCAGGACCTACATTATTTTCACATTATGAAAATAAATATTTGTACAATTGATTTAACAATCAATATAACTATATACAACGTACAAAACAATATTGTACATATATGCCTACAGATTGATTGACTTAAGATCCCAAATTTCCTTGAAGTTCGATTCTGTCCTAACATTTCCAAGGACTGTAACAATACTGCCAACTTCCCCGGAAGTCCTTCTCTCTTGAAAACGAAAAAAAGACCTTTTTTAAATTAATAAAACGTTCATAAATTGAACTTAAGCCCATAGTAATTTTCCATTTTGGTAGGTAGAAATTCTTTTATTTTTCTTCAGAATAATTGATAAACATGGTCAATTATTTCAAAATATTTATACCTTCTTGATATTTAATGTTTTGGTAGTCGGTAGCAGCTCTGGTTTTATTGCATATTTAATATGACCATAAATTCTATTTTTTATTTTCTGTTTTGTATGACCAATGTATCTGATTGGATATTCACTACGCAATAACCTATACAACACTCGTTAAATTTAACTTTTATTACTTACTTTTCAGTAACTTCGAATGCGAAGCAACAGCTCAATGGAGGTTTAACCTAGCGTACGAAAAAGACACAGGGAACCAAATTGCAGCAATAACAGTCAATGACTTGATGCTTCTGAGAAGAAGGATTGAGTCTATTGACTAAACTAGGGAACTGGGAAGGTACAATAAGCCAGAAGGCTGCAGTGCCCGGGGAGTGCAAACCCCGCTTCCTAGTATCCTTTTCTACCATACCATACCATACCATACTTTTCAGTAAAGAGACATTTTATTCTTCTATTTGTCTCAACAATTGACGTAGGCTATGCATTTCTTTATAAAATATTTTAATTTGGGGGAAATCACTGGGACATACGCTATACTCTTGAACGTGAAAGGATTGTTCATATTTCTATCAGATTTTATTCTATGTATCGAATTATTAGCACAATTCAGTTTTTGATCAAAAGAGTGAAAAGAAAAATAACTGAAACTTCTGTCAGAGATGATTTCTTTGGTGTACCACCAATGTATCAATGTGCTCGCTGGACTTCTGCGCGCGCGTATGTGTTTGGTGGAGGGAGACAAAAATTTAATTTAATAATACATTAATTTGGTAATAAAACGTTTGTGTTTTATTGATATTGGATATTTCTTTATGAGGACGTATCGTGGGGTAGGCCTCTCCTTTGGCTATCGAAGAAAACGTGGGGCCAGCTGACGACAGCCATCATTTAGCCAAGGCCCGCCTTGGATTTAATAATTTACGCATTAAGTTAAGGGAAAGTTTGGGAGGGCAGGTGGTGTTCCTAGTTTATGGTTATATCGGAGCAGGCGGAGTGTTGAGGAAAAGTGGATTCGCCGCCCCAGGCCAGAACCCTCCCTACTCTTGCACAAGGCGCATCATCCTGCAATTTCTCATTCTTAACTGGAAAATCATCAATCATCAAGGGTGCATGTCAATGAAAAGGATCACAGCAGCACAAATCCTGATATGCGTTGTTGTGTGGGAAACTTTTGTCCATCACCCACAAACTTTACTATCAACGATTGTACCAATATCATATAATAAATCAAAAATAAGAAATTGGACACTTCGCAAACAAGACTAAATTTACTCTTTCCAAATTTTGGTAATAGTACGCACTGATTCAATGATTTTGGATCGGGCCCCAGTTGTCAGGTCAGAAGATAGGAGCGTCCGCTTTCCTACGAAGATTACCACAGTTTTACCAACATACCCCAGATTGATCGCTAATGCTGTGCTCATGCAGGCGATTCATTCGAACCATCTTTCTTGCCTAATCTAATACTATATTTTGTATTGGCTGAAAAAAATTTAAACGACGTTTCTACGGTTTGCATCAATATTTATAATATTTGTAGAATATTTCCTTGATGACTTTAAACCTAGCACATTTATGTATGTCATTTTATTATGAAATAATTTATAAAGATAAACCTAAATGTTCAAAATTATAGGAATTAATGATGCTGAACACAACTGTTCAAAACTTTATTCATTTTGGCAGAATTGAAGGAACCAAGTATAAGTTCCATATTATGTTTAAATAAGGTTTCTTCCACGTAACAAAGTGACACAGCTATAAAGGGGTAATTGAGAAAATCGTTCTTGAAACCCCCAACATGTTCTGAAATTTTGTAGTACGTTGTTTAGTTGGTTGTTAGTTAAATGTTGATCCATCATTCCAACGTATGGTACTTTAGTTAAAGCTTGTTAAATATGAAGTAACATAACACCTGCTTAAAATATAAATATTTTGATACAAGGTTTTACGTTCAAAGAATCAATGGATGTCACAGAAGAAAGGTCAATAAAACACGTGTTGTATTTATTTCCACATCCGTACATTAGTATGTATATATTTCGTTTTATTTTATTTTTTGTCGTTCTGTCTATTTTTATTTGAGATTTTCACTATTGTATTTTCAGTGTTGTTTTGGCCTGATTTGGCGAATAAGTTAGTTCACTTGTACGTTCCTTTCCCAACGTATGTGAATGTGGTGGATTATAATTTGTTTTTGCTTTATGTATATGTATGTTTACAAACGAAATAGGTAACAGAATGCATGAGACGAAGCAGGAAACAACTGCGAATGAAACAGGATTCTTAATAGGATACTGCAAATTAAATGGGCATCTAAAGAAGATTCGCATAACTTAACACGGCAAGTGCAGATTCAGGAAATTAGAGGAAATACTACACACCTACGAACAAATTGTGGTGATACAATTGCCCGCAGGATGAAGTGTTTTTGATCGTACATCGTAACTCGAGAAGAGATTCAACCACTGAAACGGGGCCTAATCAAGTTCCCTGATGAACTAGGACTCGCCTGTTTGCTATAAGAAAACACAGGGGGTATAACAGCTCATAAAGGGTGCAGTATAATATACACCCGACTAATACATCTACATCTACATCTCAATTTCCCCCTATTTCCAAACCATTCACTCAAGGACAGTAGTGAAATCCTAAATATTCTTCCCTCAATAACAATATAAAAACAAAATCACAAAAAGGGACATCTATAAGTTCTATTTAAAATAAAAAACTCCTGTTTCCTCCAAAATAACTGTCTAGTTCCTTTTTAATAAAGCAAATTTTGTTCCTCAAATTTCAATTTCTAAAATAATTTAATTATTTTTGTATATTTTTTTACATAATTTTCCATGTATATCTAAGTTCAACGTCCGGCCAAGTCATATAGATTTCTTTAGATTCTACGCGCACCGCGTTATGAGGTGAGTCAGGATTTTGAAGAGTATACGCCCAAATATAAAGGTGTCAAAAAATCTGCAGAACGAGAATTTATTAACAGCAGACGTCCAATATTTTTAGGACTTGGATATATTCGCTACACCCTCCTAGCAGAACGTACAGTTCGTTAATTACCGGTTCGACTTCATTTAAACAAGGGTGTCGTTAAGCATATTCAAATAAAACCTCTTTAAGTTCATAGTTTTCTCCATAAGCATATTCAAATAAAATATTTCTGAAGATTATATTTTTCACTTTGGGCTGTATTGGATGCTAAAAAATGTCGAAATATAACGATGTAATTATTTATTTAATTAAAACAGGGTGTTAGGCTACTCATATCACAAACTTTGTCAAGAACTTTCCACACCAAAAGTGAGAAAAAAGTTCCCCTGTACAATGGTCTGATCATAATCTGTTTCGGAAAAATTTCTTTATTTTTTATTTTTTACAAGATTTCATGACCACTTTAGAAAAACATCAAAAACTCCAAAACAACAATTGCTAGGAAAATCTGAGGACACCGTTGAAATCCCATACGGGTCATAACCACTGTAAGACCCATGAAAGCTTTCATGCTTCAAAAAAAGAATTACACATTTATAAAAGTTGCTGCTTCCTTTGTTGGCGTTTAAACAAAGTGTAAGAAATGGCATTTAGAAAAACCATGAATTTCTTCCAAACTGAGAACATTAATTTTTTTTTACATTTCAAGCGACAACAACTTTATTGTAAAAAATCTTCATGGCTCTGTCAAGGGTTGTAACCAGTAAAAAATTATTAAGGTGGATTTCAAGTAAACTTTAAAGGTGTCATTGAATTTTTTGTCGAAATGGGAGGTACGGTATTATTGTTGTTTATCTGAAGGGAACTATGAAACCCTGGAGAAAAAAAAAATCTTTTACAGATGATTATCGGACCATTGTACAGGGCAACGTTTTGTGGCTCTGAAGGTGCGAAATTCACTGGCAAAATTGGTGACGCGAGAAGCCAAACACCCTGTACATATTTTTTTTCTCATTTCAGCTTATTTATACTTGTGTTTTTTACTAATTATATGCCAAAAATCACGTAAATCACGTTATCATCGTCTCGTTAAATCAAAATCATGGGTACATTATATAAATTGGGTTGTTCTTAAGGTAATCTATAATCCGCTGAGGACTCACCTTCAGAACTAATGAACTTACTACTATGAACAAGAATTAACCTAAAGTTTGATACCGATAATTTTGTTGGCGCTCGCTCCACATTCACGCAAATAAACAAAATTTAAATAGAACATAGCCTTAAACTCCCATATGTAATTAGTTTAAGAAATATCAATATGTAAGGTTTTGGTTGAAATGAAAAAGTTATTTGAAACTAGCTAGAAAGGATTCAAACCCCGACCTTCGGCTAAAGACGCCGCTGCTCTAACCACTTCAGCTATCGTGATTTCGATCCACTCGGACACCAACTCCCCATCACAACATACAACCTTTGGAATTTTCCCTCCTTTTTGGCATTTTTCACTGAATTTAATAGCAATAATATTTGCTATCAGGTGAATCACACACTAGTTCATACTATCTGAAAATGAGTACATTTTATGGAAGTGATTGATGGATATTGAGTGGAACCCCGTGTTTACTCTACATGTACAAAGTGGTCGCTGTGAAACCTTGTACCTGATGTTTATTTATAAAAAACTTTTTATTTTTTTTATTTATTTTTTTTTTTACGTTGAATCTGAATATGAAGTAAAACAATTTTTCCACTTACGATACGTCCCCAGAGCGCAACAACGTTCGTTTTCAAATGGGAAGGTATTTTGAATTCGATTTGAAATTCAAAATTTTTCGACGTTTCCTGAGAAGATTATACGTTCGGCACTTTTCTCGTAGAGTTTGTCGTTTAAGAGTTATTAAGGTATGAAAAAAAAGTTAAAATTTTCTTTTACTCAATCGTTATTCATTTCCCTTCTAGTAACTAGTTAATTACTAATTGCTAACTTAATTAATTTCTAGTAACATTATTAAGTTAATTCTAGTGAATTAAAATTTCAAAATGGGTTCCATCGATCTCCATACTGAACATAATCTTATTATGGAATTCATTTCGCACTTCATGGAAAGTATCTGGGGGTACGCGAAATAGATTTATCCAATATCGGCAATTGGGACGATTCAATGCTTTAGTTTGTGAGGAAACTTTGAAAATTTGAAAGAGTTTATTTTAAGGAATTAAGAGATAATTTGTTTTGATTCATTTAATCTTCAGATAATGTAGAAGGGAACGCTAATTTGATTCTTTACAGTGTAATTGTGTTTCTATTGAAAAAAATCAATTTGCCGAGGTTGTCTACATTTTTGAAAAATTTGGTAGAATTAATTTATCTTTATGGAAACACCCATAATTTTTACTAACCTGAACACGTGTTTATCAACAACCATCAGGATAGTGCAGTTGTTAGGCGTTATTCCGAACCAGGTAACTAATCAACAAATTTGAACAAACCGGAACAAAAAAAAAGAACAGGTATTTTTTAACTTAAAAATATAAGACAATCAACTTTTGATTTAATTTTTAAACACGGTAGATATAAATTATTGCCGTATTTTATTTTAAAGGAAGTAATAGACTTTCGGAAGAGGTGGTTGAGGATGTTATTCTCGACTTTGTCGAAACCCTTACCCAATCATGCCGGTGAACAAGATATTTCAAAGAATTCGGTCCGAAATATTCTCAAGAAAACCAAATTTCATTCACACAAAATGCAACCGTATCAAGAACTTAATAAAGATAATCCAGACAGGCGCCCTCAATTTATGACAACAGAATTCGCTGAAAAACTAAACATTTGTTCAGCGACCTTAGGGAACCTTAATGGGCAATGGTGGCATATTCATCGATGTCAATTTCGGAGTAGAAAATTACCTTGAGCTCCTGGAAGAAATTATTTGCCCGTTGATTGCGCCTACGATGGAAAAACATGAGGAAGAATTTGAGGAAGGAGAATTTATTTTCCACAGGATGGAGCGCAATCTCACTAAACAATGAAGGTGAGAGACTTTAGGTGTCCCTTCAAGATACTGAGAAGACAATATTTCATGGAGAGGGCAGCCGATCTCTAGCCATAACACTCATACATTTTTTTGTGGAGACATATGAAAACAGTGGTGTACAGATCACCTTCGAACAATCTGTTCAAAGAATGTTGTAAAAATGTTGTAGATGCATAAGGCCACATTCTTTCCGTGAAGTGCGAAATGATTTCCGTAATAGGATTTCGCTTTATATGGAGATCGGTGGGGCCCATTTTGACAATTCCATTTACTAGAATTAACTTAATAAAGTTATTAGGAGGTAATTCAATGAGTAATTAGTAATTAACTTAAAGCTACTAGGAGGTAAATGAATGAGGATTGAGATATATAAAATTTGAACTTTTTTTAAAAAAATTACTAACTCTTAACCGACAAACTCTACAAGAGAATTGTCCGAAATAAAATGTCGTAGAATTTAATTTCGTATGCAAAATGATACAATGATACCTTACGTTGGAAAAAATGACTTTAGAATTCATATTAAGATTCTACGTAAAAATTTACGTAAAGACCAGTCCATTTTTTTAATAATTTGCAAACAAAACAAATACAAAGGGGGTGGTTAGTTTAGTGTTTAAAGTCAGGACAAATTTAGGTCAAAAGTCTTCCTAGTTAGCTAAGTCTACTATACCTGACGTCAGTGGGTGCCGGTAGTTCCTTGTTGATGTAGAGAGTGGGCAAGGCATTTGTTTTCATTGCAAATGAAAACTATGAACATTTTTCTTCATTCAGTACCATTATCCACTGTATACACTTGGCTTTGGTAAGCTCTAATTGGGCCTGTATACTAAATATTGGTCGAATAGGAAATGAGTTATAAGACAAAATTGCAGTGTCAACCTCAGGTGGTAATAATTGGGAAGTATAGGATATTAAGTGGTATATATTACGTAAATGATTCTCATTGCAATAACAACTAGAGAAGAGTAGAATAATATTTCTTTATACAATAATTATTAATATTTATTAACCTAACGTATAGCAATACTATATATTTGAAATAAATAATTAGTTTTCCCCTCATTTTGGCAGAATAATACGTAATAATTGCGTAATTATGATTAACGATGCAAATGTTTCTAATTCTTTTAAACTATTGATCGATTAATTTCTGAGTTGTTATATAAAAGCTTTCTGTTCCGTTATATAGGATTGTTTTTTAAAAGTGGTAGTCTATTTACCTAAAAATAAAACACCGAAATAACACAGAAAGAGAGAGGGAGACAGTATATATATATATATGTGTGTGTGTGTGTGTGTGTTTGTGTGTCTGTGTATGTGTCTGTGTATGTATGTGTCTGTGTGACAGAGAGAGAGAGAGAGAGAGAGAGAGAGAGAGAGAGAGAGAGAGGGGGTGGAGAGGGGGCAGAGGGAGAGGGAGTGGGTGAGGGAGAGGGAGAGAGAGAGAGTGAGTGAGAGAGAGAGGAGAGAGAAAGTGGGAGAGAGGGTTAGAAATAGAAAGAGAGCTTTTTAAATGTAAAAAAGAAGTCTTTTATAAAAAAATTACTGCTTTGCTAAACCACATATAGTATACATACATATTTTTATAAATAAATCGTCAGTGTACATGCATGGGTGTGTTTATTTTTATGTATATCAATATGAAGAGTAATTTTTCTATTTTTACGTGCTAATTCAATACGATATTTATTTCAATATTTTTAAATAAATTACATTATTTATTGTAAATATAAATTCCCATGATTATGTCTCTACCTGACTTTTTTTGTAATTGTTGTTACAATTAGTTAACTCATTTATGGAAGAATATGTTTTAACTTAAATAAGTGCGTAAGATTTACGTAATTTTATAATTGAAATAAAACCAGTGGTCTGAAATATGTTTGTTCGAATTCCTGGTCGTTAATGGAAACATTTTCGTCAAATTCGAAACGATGGAACAGGCCGTTCCTTTCTAATTTATTCACCGTTGATTCCATGGCGAGATAATTCCCACCTACAAATGGGGCGACCGACTGGGCGTAAAAATTGGTCAACAAAATATTTGAACCAGGCCCGGGCGACAGAGTCTACACAGTTCGTTAAAAAGTTCAGAACCTACTGAAAGTTTGATTGAATTACAGGAACAAACTTCTGCCCTAGAGCCGTTTATGCGGTCGACAATAGTTTTAGACAGGTGATTTTATTAGTTTGCACAGTTAAGGTTTAATTTATTTGATCCTTCAAAACGGTCCTATAGTCCTTGTAAATTATCTAATGAAAACAGCCAAATTTCAGACTGTATAGCACTCGTGCCGAAACGGGAACTCGTGGCTGATAAATATTAGCCTAGCGTGACCTCCCTTAATACATACTAAATTGCCTTCCCTAATTGGTTGTAATGGACCAGAGATGAGCATAAATACACTATGTTAACACTCGAATTAAATATTATATAGCACACTTGACATGTAGCTGTTCTTTTTTGCATAGTAACATCCTAACCTGTTTACCTGTACATTTTAAAAACAGAAAGATATAAAAGATTCATTTATAATCCCATGGCATAATATTGTAATATATCATATATAGGTTTCTAACTCAACATTTTAGTCATGCCACTGTGTATTCCAAATAGATTTTAAACGTTAAATTACAAATGGTAAAATATTGATTCTAAACTAGTTAAAGCATACTTTAAAATAAATATTCTTACTATTGTTTATTAAAATAAATTATCTGAATTTTCTTGTAAATAAAGACATCATACATATGAATACTATTGGAAAAACGTCCCTCAATCTATTTAGCTTAAAATTCAAACAATTACATTCCTACATTACAGGTTGCTATTGTCCTACATTGCTGCTAGGAGATTGCTTTTATAAATCTTTTTATTTCGATATCTTCATTTGATATTATGAAACTCTTAAGCATTTTTCAATAGCTCCAGTCAGGCGTTTAAATTAATATGACAATGTCATGGTCATAACATTAGTAGAGTAAGGAAAGAGCCTGGGTGAAGTCACCAGGAGACTGTGTAACACATTCCACAATAGGTTTACGAACGAGAAAGACAATAGACCCGTTATCAGGCTCTACGAAACCGTATCATTGCGTGAAAATTGATTAGAAATCTGAAAAGACAAGTCCAAAATATTTCGATTTACTCCAGGACCGGAAGAAGATGACTCAATGAAAGTAACCTCACGGCTGGGCAGCCGGACACCGTCTTACCACATCTCAGAAACTGTCCAGCCTTTTAATCGCACGGGAACGTTTGAATCGGCAATTGGAATGTCGGAGATTTCATTACAGATGAAGTGAGGGTTGTCTTCGAATCTTCAGATTGGCGTATTTTCATATGGAGTCGCTCAGGAGGAACGTACACCCCATGGTGAATCGTTCCTCAGGTGGCATTTCACAGTGGGTCATTGATGTTCAGAGGTAGGATTTTCTTGAATGCCCGCAACGAATTGGATGTTGTGCAAGGAGTATCACTCATACTTCACAGAGGTACTTACAAAACATGATCGAAGAACTAGGGTTATTCACGATGTTTGTTAGACGTTCACTCGTGTTAACTCGAATATATAAATGTCCAGTAAGATCGTAAACGCCCCCTTCTTAGCATGATTAACGTTAATTTTTCCGAAATACTTTGCGTGGCGATTGATAGAACCAAAAATAATTAATAATTACAGTTCTTGAAGGCTTGTTGTTGTTTGTTTTGGTTTCTTTTGAGTTAAATTGTAAGACGACAGAAGTTAATAAAAAAGGAAAATTACTCTTTCATTCAAAATGCTATTTATGCAGTCGAAAAGTACTAACAACGCACAACAAATAATTCGTGCCGACGTACCTAACTAGTATCCTAAAGTTTAACAGCCTACAACTTTATAGGATAGGGGATATATTTATTATGAATGGAATTATAAGGACAGGTCAGAAAATAATGAAAAAATGTATTGGTATGATTTAATTAATGCGTATTTAATAATTAACTACGCCCTGACAGATAGCAGTGAGACTACATTTTACACTTAACACCTAACATTGGCCCGGCCTGCTTGATCGAGCAATGTTCACTAGCCGATTCTTACAAGTCTACGTCATCACTTTTCTCGATCTAACAGAACCTAACAGAGTTAATACAAAGATCGTGAATACCCCTCATATTGCACCCTACATCCGTTTTGTGATGACTACCTGAATAAGGTTGTTTTTGAGTGGTTGGAAAAACTTAAATTTAATTCATTGGAACCAAATTAAGCAACACGTACGACAGCGAACCTCAGGCTCTCACACCTTAGAAGAGTTGGAAACGGCTATTACTGATGAATGGGAAAGAATTCCTTAGGATTTTATCCTAAATCTTTTCAAAGGAATTCAATGGCTTTTAACGCACGTGATTCGTGCCAGTGTTGAAAATACACGGTATTAAAAAGCAAATATATATTTTTTTTTTATTCATGTTTTTTTGTTCTCTACGAAAGAATAGTTTTTACGACCAAATCTATTATTGGTTAGCTAACTATGAATGAACCTAAATATAAAGGGGTGCGTTTTGTCCATCAGTCTATATAAAAGTGGCGATAACCATTACTTTGTTTCTTGTCGTGTTTTTAAACAAACAATGGCAACCCAAACAATCCCGAAAACATTGTTTTAGTTTTCAATTTTAGATTTTATTATAAATACATGTACTTACTTAAACAAATATCATATTACAATAGGTATGTTGTTTACGATGAACTAAATTAATATTTATAAAGTTTGGAATATATTAAATAACGTTATAATTTCAATATTATTACTTTTATAGACTTTTTGAAATTATTGTTTTATACATGTGGAGTTTTATTGTTAATTAGCGTTAGATGTGTTCCCTCAGCCAAATGATTAATTTAAGCCCACACGAATTAAGCCTACTCAAGTTTTTATCTGTAACGAGAAAATTTATGTACACAATAAACAATATTGAGTTTTGGAAAATGAATTATTTACTCGCTGTTTAGGGAACGAGGGAAAAATAATTTGCTAACTATTCATCAATATCGAGCTTGGCCAGTTGAGGTGGCTGAAAATTACCAATGCTTCTGCTTTTATCGCTGTTAACCTTTACCTCACTCGATACTGAATAACTGTTTTGATTACATTTATCTTCTTTGAGATGTAATGTGATTTAGCTACCTATTCAAAGAAAAATTATTTACTTACAGAAAGGTTACGTAAGAAAATGATCGAATATAATTGATCTCGGATATTTTTAAATTCATCTTCTAAAATTTATTCATGGTTTTAAAACAAGTGTAAGCGGCGGAGAGGGCCGTACAGTCCCTCTACATTTACTTGCTTTTCTCTAAGCGATAAAAAAGAGTAGTCGGCGTAACAGTCTCGCTACTTAGTTTTGTGTAAAGGAAGGTAAGGTTCGAAAATTAGAATAAGTATATTCTCATACATCTATTTGAACATAATTCCGTTTTTCAAATGTACACAACCACAACACTAAATCTGGGTTGAGTCTATGAACTAAAAGACTTACCTCAAACGATGCTTGCCACGATCAGCGGCCACAGTATTTTCAGCGCCCTTCCGGTATCTTGACAGTCGGCTTGATCCGATGAGTCCTCGTTGGCTCTGACTGGCTAAATCCCCTTGGTAGGTCCCAGACGGAGTTTGGCTGCTTCTCTTACGGATCAACTCCCGGAGTCGGCTGCTCCCTAGTTTGAGCCCTTGGTCCAGACTGACTTTTGATTTCCAAATCATCCCTTTTTATACCAGCTTCTCTACCAGAGTAGGGGCGGAAAAGAAAACAGAAGTCGGGTGGAACGGCAATGACGGGTCACCAGGATTTACGATATTGTCGCTACATATTTTGTGCCTTGTTATAACATATCAGCACTATATAAGTTAAAGTTTGTTATTTATTTGATCGGTTGTCCAACTATTGCAGCTTTGTGTTTTCCAAGTTCGCGAGCAAAGTCCTGTGGCTCCCGTCTGGTTCTGCGACACCCTTAAACTTTCTTATTTATCTGACCACTGGGTAATTATAACAGGGCTAGGATTTCTCGGTTTGTGAAAATCGTCACGTCGTTCCTGTCTGGGCTACGACACCCTTAAAAGAACTGCTTAATAATTGTAAAATTATGTATCCTAGATTGGTGGGGGATGTCACGTAGTTCCCGTCCGGGTGATCGTCCCGTCCGATTTGTAGCCGTTTTTGTGGAGTCGTTTGAACTATTTTTTCTTCTTATTTGAACGACTACAACTTATACCTATGTGGAGCACCGGCTTACACTAGCAGCGTAATTCATGTGAGAAAAAATAACACTTTTCTCTCCAAAATGTATTTGTATTTTTGATTATTTACAACAAATAATTATTTAGTTTTAGTTGCTAGTTTAATAAATTTTACTACATTATTTCTTATAAAAGTCTACACGGCGAAAATTAGATGATTTATTTTTACAAAATATCTCTTCATAAATTGATATTAGTTCGTATATGTATTTAGTAATAATAATTATGGTGATTAGTGACCGTTAATCGATATTTATTTAGAAATCGTGAGATGCGGTCTGGTGTGATGTAGTTTTCACAAAAACCTCAAAGAAGCCGACGCATTATACAAAAATGTGTTTTCTATACCGACATCCTTCCCCACCCCTTCATAATACAACGTATATAAACACAAAATAGCAAAATCTCACTGGCACTCTTACGACACGACACGCAAGAATGGCACAATTACACAGAAGACAAACACTTTGAGTGAGTAGAAATACTTTGATTGAATATATAAAAAATATATTTTGCATTGTATAAATTCATTTTTCCACATCCAAAATGTAATTGTTATATGTAAACAGTGTTTGTAAATCTCAGGCCCTGAAGATGATCTCAATAAAGGTCGAAACGTTGGCACGATAAAGAAAATGTTTTTCTGAAACCTACATCACACCAGACCGCATCTCACGATTTCTAAATAAATATCGACTAACGGTCACTAATCACCACACTAAATAAATAATAATTGTACGTAATAGTTAACTTTTTTTTCAAATATCGTGTAATCAGGATTTTTGAGAGGGACGTTGCTACATCAGTGGTCCATCACGGTGTTTTGGGAATATTTTGGATTTCAATTCTGGGCAGCTCAGACTCCAACTATCACTCTTAGCGTGATGAGTCGAATGCGGTCTGTCGTCTCAATTGTGATGATTTATTGTCCTAAGTACATCATTTCTACTATAAGAGATCATAATTTTATTATTATTTTATGAAAATTCTGTTAGTTTTATTATTACGATTCTTCGGTTCAAATAGTAGTCAGTACCATTGAGTAACTGGGAGTTAATGAAGCAATGAAAAGTTTGCTATATACTTACTATATCGACAATTTCTGCAATGTTGTACTGGATAACTTTGTCAAAACTGATGCTTTAGTTACCTAAATCAAAAGCAAATAGGAGAGAGAGAGAGAAAGAGAGAGATCTGAGAGAGAGAGAGAGAGAGAGAGAGAGAGAGAGAGAGAGACTTAGAAAAAGGAGAGTGAGAGAATGAGAGAAGAAGAGAAAGAACTTGGATGAGAGGGAGAGAGGAGAGAGTGAGAGAAAGAGAGAGAGCATATGTGAGCGAGAGAGTGAGAGGAAGAATGAGAGAGAGAGCGAGGGTGAGAGACATTGGGAAGAAGAAAAAAATAGAAAGAAAACATGACGAGTGAGAGAAAGAAATATAAAAAGAAAGATGATAAAAAAGCGAGATAAGGGAGGAGAGAGAGAGCGAAAGATAGATAGAGAGAATGAAATGGATGTAGAGATAGAGATAGAGGTAGAGATTGAAATAGATAGATAGAGGTAGAAAGTGAGATAGGGAGATGGAGAGATAGAGATAGATATAGAGATAAAGATAGAAATAAATAGATATATAGAAAGAAAGAATGAGAGAGTGTGTGAGAGAGAGCGTGAATGAGTGATTGTGAAATTGCCCTTCTCCTCACTAATTAATTAGTTTTATATCATCTTTCCATAATTATTATTATCAATATTCTAGTGAATAAATTATGATTACAGCTTATAAATCATTTTATTTTTGATAAAGATATTGACACTTTTGTAAATGAATCAATTACTGTTTTAGTTGTTATTTCCTAACCTTAGAATGTAAAATTAAAAAGGAAGGTAAATAAACCGATAGGGATTTAAGAAAATGCTTTCAAAGGCAGTAAGGCTTTATCAATGAATTGGAGAATCTAGGAAGCAGAAGGGTGTTAGTACTCAGTATATTCACCCATGTTTATGTTCTAGGGTGGAATCACAAGGGTAAGATATTTGGCAAGGGGAGATAACAACATTCCGTTTATTTATACGATCCGATTCAAGGAATCGTCGCCGAGGAAAAAGGGACCCTTCTGAAAGGGAAGCTCCAAAGTCGTCCCTTATTACCAAGAGGTATCTCTTTAATGAACCTCTCCTTAATCAAACCCCCTGATGAAAAACATATCTGACGAAACCTTTGAAACTCTTGTATACTCTACGGATCTTGTAGCGGCTAGTTTAATAATAAACTTCTTCCAAGACGTAACGGTTTAATTGATATTAAAGCACAAATGTACCTTATTTATCTATACGACCTGCATTCTGCATTAGGCTAATGATGTCGATATTATTACGGTTACCTCACCTGCTTAGCCTCTCTGTCTGTGCAGAGATCTGTACGCATGGATATACAATAAATCTATTTAATTAAAATAAATGATTACACTGCATTTGGTTAAACCGGTTCAACATGAACATGAAACAAAGCTCAACTAAAAACATTCCACATGACACATAATATCACTAACAATATTAATAAATTAATAAATTTGTGTATTGTAATATTTTTATATTATTCAACAAACTTAATAAACAATTAATGTGATTAATTGCTAATAAATTTCTGGAAATTATAATTTTAATTTATAAATTAAAATAGCCTTTAAATATTATAACTGATTACTACAAAAATTTTACCCATGGATAATATTGGTTAATTTATCCATACAGGGTAGTTTGCTGTAATCAGCGTAAATATGGTTAACTTACTGCATCGAATTATGCAATAAATTCAAAATAAATCTTCCTCTTCCCTTAAAACTATTTTATTTTTATTCTTTTTATTTTTTTAATGGGGGGGTTGATCTACCATACCTTGCACGAATGTACCCGTTCGACAACGCATACCGTTTGAAAACGTTTTAAATGAAGCAGATTTTTTTTTTTATCCGCCAATATCTACGAGGTATTACAATGGCGTAGTGAATTTTTGAAATTCTTCAAGCATCTTTCAATATTCATATGTTGCGGTTTTTGCCTGCGAAACCACTACCAGTTATACCGAAATGGTTCACTATTCGACTCATGATATAGATACTTTAAATTAGATTCTAAAAACGAACTAAACATTGATTAAATTAGCGTTTTTAAGGGTGAAAATATAGTTTATGTTTAAGAATTTCTTCTTCTTTCTAATGGTTTCAAATCGTATCTTCCCAAAGTAGTGAGTTCGAAAACCTATTGCTGCGGCATTCTTCCGCATTTATATAATCTAACATCAGCCAATACTAGCATATAAATATATTTCAGAATGGAACTGAAACTGATATTAAGCATTAATTCATCCTTACTATTGCATCCCAATCTCTTATAGCAAACCTCGCTGGATATAAGTACATCATATATAAAGCATAACAAATATTTATTTTAAAAAGAACCATTTCTCATAATTTTAGTCTCTCGCTCCGATTTTTCCAAACTTAATCTTTATCAATTGTAGTCAAATTTAATTATTCAGAAATCGTGAGATGAGGTCTGGTGTGATGTAGGTTTCAGAAAAATATTTTCTTTATCGTGCCAACGTTTCGATCTTTATTGAGATCATCTTCAGGGCCTGGGATTTACAAACATTGTTTACATTTAAGAAAAATATGTAGGATGTGGAAAAAGTGAATTTATACAATGCAAAATATATTTTTTATATTCAATCAAAGTATTTCTACTCACTCAGTGTTTGTCTTCTGTGTAATTGTGCCATTCTTGCGTGTCGTGTTGAGAGTGCCAGTGAGATATTGCTGTTTTACGTTTATATATGTTGGATTTTGAAGGGGTGGGGAAGGAAGTCGGTATAGAAAACACATTTTTGTATAAGGCGTCGGCTTCTTTGAGGTGAAAAGAGCCGACGAAAGGAAAAAACGTCGGTAATGGTTCGGCCAGATTATCCTTTCAGGATTATATAGAAACGGATAAATAAGAAAAGGAAAGCTAAATTGTTGAAAAATTAGACTATGTGAAAAATGTTTGATGTGTGGAATGTGATGTGATGATGTATGTATGTTATCTATATTGAATTTGATTAATGATATTGGCGTAGCTGCGACTGAGTTTACATGTATCTGTTCTGTAGTTGATGCTGTGTTTATCCCTGTTGATGTAAACCATTTCTAAAAAATTACGTTTATGTTGGTTTTGTTCTGTGTGTAATAATTTTGGAGTGTTGAAGTCGAAATTGTGTTTGTGTTCAAAATGATGGGTAGCAAGTGCTGTAAGATTTTGCCTGGGTTTTTTGCAATCATAGATATGTTGTTTTACTCTCTTGTCCAGATATTGGGATGTAAGACCGACATAAGTTGCCGGACAGTTTAAACAGTTGATTTTGTAGATTACGTCAGATTTATTTATTTATTTAATTTTTATTTGTGTGGGATCTTTAATTTTGTAAAATAATTGTTTGAATTGTTTTCTAATTTTTGAAAGCTATTTTGAACACAACAATGTGTGAACCACACATTTCTACATGTAGTCAAACTGTTAAAAAAAAAATAACATTCAGAGATGATTTTTTCAAATATTTCATTCAATGATTTTAAACCCATTTCCATTACCTCTAACATCGCAAAACCTTTTGAAAAAATAATGAAATTTTAATATGGGGCAAAAACAGGGAAATTGGAAAAAGTTGTAGGTTGAGATGAGTTGGTGTCCCCGGGGACCGAAGTCACGATGGCTTAAGTGGTTAGAACAGCACCGTATCACCCTAATTTAAGTGGGTTCGAGTCCCGCTCGTAACACTATTTTTTCATCTCAACCACACTGTACATAAAAATTATAAAACAGTTTAAATAATCACTTTGTTTAACCATGACCATCTGGAAACATATAGGCTATTTAGAATCTTAAAACCTTCTTGTACATCTTCAATCTGACTTTCGTACTGGTTCGAATTCGGCTATTTTAAAAATAACTACTGACATGTTTTCCCATTTTCAGTGTGCCTATGCTAATCTGTGAAGTCAAATATCTGGGTGAAAAACAAAAATATTCATTGCCTTTTGAGCGCCTGAGTACGTTTGTTCTCAACTTGAAACAAAAATTTCGTACCAATTGAACGCTACACTATTTGGAATTTATTTTAGGCCTGTTCAAAAATGAGACGACCTATCTACCAACCCTTACGTGGTCGGTTATTGGTTTATGCTTTATAAACAGCAGACTTTAGTTGTATTGTCAATTGTTCTGTAACATTTTTGGTTGAAGTATTTGAAATATTTTTTAAAGATAGCGTTAGTTTTTTAGGTAGTAACCAGTAACAATTCGGTAATAGCCTCGTACAAATGCGGTGTAAGCTTCAAATACTTCAAAGTCCAAAGACGATCTGACGTCAATAAAAACATTTATAACGATAGTAAATATGTCTAATCAACAACTTGTGGAACATCCTCTTCAATGCTACTTATGACTAGTTATCAGGACATATAATGTTTGCTCTGGAAGATAAACTAGCCTGATTTATAAAAAGTAACATATATCTAGAAATACCCAGTAATCCAAGCTTACTTGTCCCACACACAGCCTTTTCAATGTCAACTCAAGAACCAAATCCTGTGCGCTTGTTTGACTTGAAATTGTGGTTGGCTACTGAAGGAAATTTTTTATCCTGCGACGAATTACTTTTTCATTGGCCTTAGAATTCTAATCAGCACGATTGATCAACAATTTAAAGTGAAGTAATAATCTCAGTGTTTTGGGAGTGGGCAGCCCTTAGCGAGTTTCCAGGCTTCAAGCAATTTTGAGAACATGGGTAACTACGCCACTAAAAACCGCTTTAATCGAAAAAAGTTGTATTTTATGAAACACTAGTGAGTTTTTATATTTTAAGTTCATTAAATATCTCCTTTTATCCTTTCCTGAGTATAAATCAAACTCAGAACATTTTATGCTCCTAAGTTCCATGTCTGGTTTTGTAACAATGGCAACATTTTTTTTGTGAATGATACAATATTTTCATTCAATAACTGTATTTTTCGAAATTATTAGCTGTGGTAGCTGAATGGATAGCGTGTCACATATCGGTTCGTAGACCCCACGGTCATATGGGTTTACAGTCGCCCCTGAAATTTAATAAACGCTCCCCTCCACCAGAAAAAAAAATCAATCAGCCAACATTATTTGGCTCATATTACATTAGGATATACGTTTTTCATTGTGATGCTTTCTGACTACTTAATATTTATTCATATTCTACCAAAATAGATTATTACATAAGATTATAACGTTCTCGAAGTAGCGTGGATAAAAAACTCAACTACCTTTTTTATTTTTATTTGTCCACAATGAATTTTGGAGCTATTGCCAACAAGTAAAAGAATCGAAAAAAGGTTGTTGAGTTCCTTATTCTCGCCTGTTCCAGAAAACAAACAGGAAAAATAACTAAATAAAAAGTAAAGAAGTAAACGTAATAATATTATAATGCTGCAAAACTACTTCTTTGTACTTAAATATTATTTGCCTGTACACAAGTTTATGAGTGTCAATATGCATATTCTCGCTGAGTTTTTGATATGCAAATATTTGTTGGAAGGGTTGTTTTTATTTCAATTTATTTGACTAGTTAATAGACCTTTTATTCTTTTATTTCACTTTTCCTTTTAGAGATTCTTCACTTTGTATAAATGTAACATCGGATAAAAAATCCTCGTCTTAATATAATTAAACTGCGAGGCCCTTTAAAAATGGGAAACTTTATAGCTTTCCACGACGATATTTTTAACGAGTTTATGGTTTTTCTTACCCAAGGGGGCGGGCACAGGCTGACCCGCCATAAATCACGTTTCCCCTTAAAAGAAAAACCATCAAACCCAGTAAAGAATTATTAATTGTCCCTTATTAATAAAGAAAAGCCGGTCTAGTAAGGAGTCAATCAATTGTCCGTTCTTAAGAAAAAGGAAAAGTCCCGGTTGATGAATTTTCCTTCAAGTTCAATAGTCCATCATTTTCCGAATAAATTGGCGATCGGGAAGGGGTCGAGCTTTGAGGGCGGGGACCGAACGGGATATAAGGTTGGCCACATTGTCAAAGCAGGACAAAGGAAGAGCGAGGAGAGATTGCGCCCGAGGAACAACCGCATGAATAATTCCTGCTCTTTCACTGAATAAGATTTAACCGATCGACCCGGGTCTATCGAGCGATTTCATCTACCTTCCGACTCCTGTTCTACTTCTCCTTTCCACGCCAGAGGCCCGGTTTAACATATTTCAATGAAGACAAAAGAAAAACGATCTAATCTGATATAAATCTAACTACACACCCCTTTTAAAATTATTAACAAGTCTGTAAATTAAATACTTTTTTCAAATTTAGGAAAACGAAAAATTAAACTGTGGCCAGAGTTGTACGAAAATTAAACCGAATATCATATCATTTTGAAACAATAGTTTTGGAAGAAAGTAGAATTGTGAACTTTTACATTCACAATATTCATCTCTGTAACTAATCTAAATGATACAATTCATATGATTGTCAAATAAAAATTATAAATATTTATCATAACAATCATTTTGAATTTTGCTTAACGGCATGTTTCTGATTAAAAATTATAATAAAAAATGTAAAAAGCAATTTTTTATTACAGCGTACAGATCCGAATACCTGGGTTCGAATCCCATCCGTGACATTGGCTTTTTATTTCAAATTTTTATATATATTAATTTTCCTGTTTAAAATGAATTTATTTAAATATTTAATGAATGGGAATAAAGCCGATAAAAATGTAACTATATATTCACTGGCCTGAATGGCAAACTTACTCAGAAAACAAACACTTTGAGTGTGATTGAATATAACAAATATATTGTTTGCATTGTATAAATTCACTTTTTTCCACATCCTACATGTATTTGTTAAATTTAAACAATGTTTGTAAATCCCAGGCTCTAAAGATGATCTCAAAAAAGATCGAAACGTTGGCACTATAAAGAAAATGTTTTTCTGAAACCTACATCACATCAGACCGCATCTCACGATTTCTGAATAATTATATTTCTATTTTACAACGTCTCTCTCTCACTCTCTCTCACTCACTCTCTCTCTCTCTCTCTCTCTCTCTCTCTTTCTCTCTCTCTCTCTAAACCTTTATATATAATATCTTTCTCATTATCTTTTTCCATCTTTCTCGCTATCTTTCCCACATTATCCAGTTATCAATTTATCTGCCTATCTGTACATCTATCTGCTGATCTATAGGTCCCACTGGATTAAAATAATTTTAATTAATTTAATAATAATAATTATGAATATCTATTACAAACAGTACATCAAGCAGAGATAAAATGCATGAACAAAAATGGCTTGTAAATCAGGAATTTGGCGTCAATTCGTAGAATGTAGAATTCATGTTCTATTCTTCTATAAGAATTAGTTGAAATAGTAATAAGCGGATAGGTCACGGTACAAGAGTTGGAATGAAATGATAATTTGCAGCAGAATCTTCGGATTTTACAAGTAGGGATAGTCATCAAATGTACCGAAAAAGAAAAAAAGCGTCGGCGATCGTTAGCAGTAGTTTATACTGGGTGTATTGGTTCCTGGATATTTATTTGCCCCTCTCACCTCTAACCCTTGTCGTAATTGTTTGTCGGTATTTTATTTTTATTTTTATTGGGGGCCATCCACTTATGCCTGTGTGTATGACCCCTTTACGCACAGTTCCGGTGGATATGGAGAGATCGGACGAAGAAATCGTAAAGCGTGGGAGGATGAGAAAACTACGCGAATAGAGCTACTCGAACCTCGAATACGTACCGGGTAGTGGTTGGGGAACGGTGATGTGCCACTTATCACTTCTCCCATTCTCACGACCTCTTGCCGTTTCGGGTAACCACCGTTAAGGCCTCTTCGAAGTAAACGAGGATCGCAGCCTGTTCATTCAGTGAAATTTTAGCAAATACAGACAGGGGCGGGTGGACTTCTAAGGTGGAGCTGGCGCAACCCGAAAGGGTGAGCTTGCGAAGCCCTGGGATCACCGGTTGCCCGAAGCTCAGGAGTGAAACTGACCACCTCTCCCCCTGTATACACCCATGTGAAGAATGGTAGAACCTTGAGAATGAACATTTCACAGTTAATCCGGGATGTGCGTAGGGCAGGCACACAAACTCGGATTTTTTTCCTCGAGCTGGGGTGTCGACAGGCCGTTCCAATATTACGGCGCTCGAACGATCATCATTCTCACATCTTCCATCCACCAGATGGACCGTACCTCAATACTTTGTAAATCACTGTGGTAAAGGGTGTTCATTATTACCGGGGCGAGGTCAACCTGAAAAGGGGAAACTCGCGTTTTCGTGCATAATCCCGGTTGCAAGGGGGGTTGGGGTTGGAAAACACATTGGTGTAGCCATGAGAGCGTGGTGAAATCTCTAATGCACAAGCTGTATTCGTGTGTTGGCTATATGTCAGCAGGCGGACGGCGGGTGATCGATCATAGCACAGACGAGTTATGGATTGTGGAACCACATCCTGGGGGTTGCGAACTGAACAACAGGTTAGCAAAGTTCCAAATTCCACGCCCGGTAGCGCGCTACATGGGAATGGAATCGTAATGGCCCACTGGTGGTGCCCTCATGACTTCCTTTACCGAAGGCAGCGTTTCTCAAGAGGGTAGTGAGGAATTCCACTATAAACGAAAGATAGAATAGCAGGTTATTGAACTGATGCATTTCAGCACCGAGAGAGCTGTCTAATATCTATGCGGGTGGCATAGATGTCGGCCCAACACCTCAGAAGGGGCAAGCGGGACCTTAGTCTATGGAAGGTGACTTCTACACCAAACCTAACAAGATTAACACTGACAACTTGTGTGTGGAGATGTGTCGCTGCTATCTTGAGAAACTAAACGTGTGTGATAATGCCATGTGCCTGGTGCGCACGCTAAAGAACGTCATTGTCGATCCGATAACATTGCGGCCCCTAATAGGAACTAATGTTGTTATTTCAAATATATTGCACCTGTAGTTCTGTCTTTTATTCTGCTTTACATCTGATTTAAAATACAAGTCAATTTTTATGTACTGTATTACTTTCGGACACGATCTACCATACGCATTAAAAATTTGATTAACGTAAATGGAAGTAAAAATTATGCCCTTGAGAGTGGAAGCTGTATTTTAATAATTTTTCATCAAATAATCCATATGTTTCTATATAGAATATTTACCAGATCGTTTTTTAATTAGACTGGAATAAAACTAGTTGTAGGTTCATGCGACGAAAATGATGGCTGATATAATTTTGTTGTAATTATTTCGTTTAGTACACTGTAGTGATGCCGGTTCAATGCTAAGACTACAAGGTGGTTATAATCGATTTGTGATTAAAGCAAGATTATGGCTGAGCTCTGACTGGTAAATGATAGTTTTACTTGGAATTCTGACAGGCACGATGTTTTCAGGTAAACAACGTAATGAAACCTGACGGCTTCGGAACTATAACGCCTTAGTTGAACTTAAACCGATTTTATTGAAAACAATTCTTATCATTGAAAGAATTAAAACGAAACTTTAGAAAACGAATTTATTGTGCTGTTTGTGTGAAAAAGGTTAGTAAGCTGAGCACACTCACTGAGTGATTTTAGGCTGATGCAAAAGAAAACATTGATTTTCGCGAGGAAACTAACAATTTAATCATACGATGTTACATTTTACACACAATTTTAACAAATAACAAACTGATTTGAGCCTATAATGTTGCAACAGACGTTAATGATTTAAAAAATAATATATAATAGAGGACAACGAACCATATAATAAATTAACAAATGGGTTTCTATAGAAAATATGTTGTTACATGGGTTTACCGTAAATATTTGCAAATATAATATGGCACGATTTAGCCCATTCTGAAAAGAACTTATAATTTATAAAAACCCAACGTAAAAATACTGGGAATCTCTATTTAGCTGGGCCAACAATGATTCTGCCTTGATCCTACCAGCTACTTCCCAATAACAATGAGGATTTTAAAAATAAAATAAACCTACAAAAAAATAAATTATGGCTATTTAAACTTACTAACGTGTATATTATTTATTTAGATGTCGAGGCATACACAATATTATTGACTTGGTAGTCAAGGCTCATTAAAAATTAACCCAGTTGTTGGTACAAAGTATTTCAATGGAAAAGTATATACGGTAAGTATTTAAATGCTTAAATAACCACTTAAACCACAGCAAGAGATATTCACTAAACAATTTTTTTTGGTTAAAAATTAATTAAAATGGCATTTTATCATCCTAATCATTTCATGTTATATTTAAACATTTAAAGAAATAGAAAAAAATACAACAAAACATAAAAAATGGCGAAGAGAAAGATATAAAAATATATAAGGAAAAGATGAGCAAAAGGAAGGGAGATAAGAAGAGAGGGGAGAGATAGCGAGAAAGAGAGAGAGAAGATTTCACTAAAAAATTGGATCAATATAGTTACATTACAAGTAATAGAAATACCGAGTATAAAATTAATATTCTATTTAAACAATTTGTAAACTTACAAACAGTATATTTTATTAGTTTTAGCCTAGTCATTCTTGTAAGAAAAACAATAAACCAATAAGTACGAAATTTTCTTGTTCATACAGCCTTTATAAATACTTATAATAGTTGTCGGTGTGAGGAAATAAACGCCAAGCAGACATTTTTTTCTCTTATTAAGCCGGCACCTACTGTTGGCTTTATTCCAAAAGTTTTGAAAGTCTGAGTTGGTCTATGGATGTCTCACCACATTACCATACTTCTTTCCCGAAAATGTATAGAATTTTGATTGGAGTGGAAGGTAGGGAAGTTAAGTTAGCCCCCAGTTATATATGGGCTATTAACGGAGCCCTTGTCCACAATTAGCCCTCGGTCCACTAGTTAGTGGCCTATTAGCTATAGCGGAAGTGGGTCCGGCCGTTTTGTCCCATGAATTTAATATGTCTGAGAAGTGGACCCCTGGCCTCACATGGAAATGCGCCCAGTCGCCCGATAAATTAGCATTCATAACTTATCTCATGTCACCTACTCTCCACCCTTCTCATTGCGTTATTATATTAAAGGTTTTAATCTGTCCCTTATATAAAATTAAGAGTACCAATAAACGTTTAACCAAACGTAGAAAAATAATGTTACTCATAAATGAAGCAAAACAAAATGCAATATTTTTATTGTATTATGGTAGTAAAAATCAAAATTAAAACGTGGTTATATTCCAAATTTATTATACTATTTCAGAAAACAACTCTATTTAAAATTTGCAAAAGAAAATAAATTATTGCAAACAGATGGATGGTTTCATGACTTTTACTGAGGTCAAATGTCAAAAATAATAATTAATAAAATGCCCACATTTCACATTTTTTGCTTTAATGTTCTTGTATTTATTGTATTTATTTATTGCACTCCTTCCTAGCTACATGTAAGGGGCTCGCAATATGTGTGTGTGTTGAGCCCCCGAGTGCTGGTGTTCTTCAATCGAAGAAACTCCGAATGGAGTCAGGACTAAATTCAGGCTACGATCCGGCTCCAGACCTTCACTGATGAGTGCTGTGTTAATTTTCATTTTGGACATAAAAAATACAGAGGAGACGTTGCGAATCGAACCAATGACGGCGGGATCTACGAACAGAGAGTCTGACGCCTTAATTATTCTGCTACCGTGTCCCCCATTAATATTAACACATTCTTACAATAATATAAATTCAAATGACCATATATATTATTATTTAATTCTTCATATAACTATTACTTTAATTAACTATTACCTTATTAAAAAATCTATGATTTATAAAAATGAGAAAGAACTAGAAATGTAACATAGGCTGTGACCCTTTATACAACTTTAAATAACATTTATGGAAATGACTAGTACTGTTATATTTTCAAAAAGTTATGATGTAAAAATAGTGCAAACCCTTTTTGAATTTTGAATTCGTAAATTCTGCTTCCTCTCTATCATAATTTTTTTATTATTATTGCTTATTCATCTGGCAACAGAGTTATGGCTCATGCATATATCCTGTTGTAAAAAATGACTGTTAGAAATGAGTCTGCGTGTGTGGGTGGTGGAAAATCCGTTGTCCAAGCGTTGTATTGTGGATCGGGCGTGATTCGAGTTTAATGTGACGTGTTCTACACAACAATAGATAATATATGAGTTGTCGGCCACCCCACTCGCTCAACCCCCTAAAACACAATTAAGCCTACTCGCACCCCTCTCGTCTTTTAGATTTATTTATAAACCAACCCCTTGAGGTTTGAAATTAAACTTTCCACATTGATTTCCATCGCTTGTGCAATTTAAGCTAAGCTTTATGTATTTGGGTAGAAATCAACTCAATATCGTGGATGATTTTAATGTTAACCAATGTAGTTAGTGTATTTTCCCCCAGTAACTCAAAGTTACGGTCCATTACTAACATGTTTTTAAACGATAACATGGTCATTCGGTATCGCAGTCAGTCAGCACTTGAATTTTGAAATAGCTAAATATAAATCTCACTAAAAGACCTGTAGAATAAACACATAAATTGAAGTCATTCTAATTTTTTATTTATATTTTGAATGGTTTTGGATATATACAGACTGTAAAAAAAAGAAGAAGACAAATTAAAAATATTATGTTCCTCGCAGGGAGAGGGTGATAGGCATTCAACAATTGTAATCACTCTCAATTTATTATTGCATCCAATTATGAATACCTTAAATTATAAAGTTGTAATTACTAGTTTGAAAGGTTAACAAATATGAATTTATAATTTTGAAACGTACGATTCCAAAACCTAATTTCATCTATTTTAGCAATACAGAATAATTGAAATAACAACAGTTATATAAAAAATTTCAACTGATAAATGTAATACGTTATTAAATCCATTATGCTTAGTGGTCTAATGGACCAAATTACTTTATACAATTATATATTCTTTTTATGTAAGGTCCAAATTGAGATGAAAAAGTTAGTGTCACGAGCGGTATTCGAACCCACCGGATAGCCTAAGGTCATGGGTTCGATTCCCGCTTGTGTCACTAACTTTTTCATCTCAACCAGGACCTTACATAAACAAGAATAACTAATTGAAAGAAGTAATACTTTCATGGATGGATATTCATCAAATCCAACAAGTTTTTGAATCGTATCTAAAAATGAAAGAAATTATCAATTAAAACGAAGAATACATTATGATATAGAGTCTATTTTCTGATAGTCTATTTCCGTTATAAGTAAATCCAGTGAAATAAAAAAATCAACATTGGTGTTTTATGTAATTCTACATGTACTTTGATCTATAGAAAAATAAATTTTTCATTGCCTCCTGATAGTTTAAAACGTCACTTCCTTTATTTCTTATAGAATTTTAGTTATTATTATTATTATTATTAATTTTTAAGGGCGTTTAGTTATTTTCAGTTTCATTTTGCAGTTTAATTAAACCAAATTTGTTGAAATAAACTGGTCTTAATTCTTCATCAATTCTGCCTTTGACAATTTTTTTTCCTTTACCTTTAAATAAGCTACGAAAAAATCGTTCAAATTTGTATTCATAAACATTTTAACATGTTTATCGCAACTGTCAGTATGTAAGAAAAATATTCCAAATATTCCTGAGTCTTGTTTCTGGAAGTAAATTTTTTGAAATTCATTTTTGAAGATGAATTAACATGTCTAATATCGCAAAAAAGCAAATTTAAAGCATCACGTTCACATACATTTTATAAAATCTAATTTTACAATAAACTCACACTAAATGATTGTTATTTTTTATCATTCTGTTATCTTATAAAAATTAGTATACAACAACAAATTTATTTTTAAAATTTAAAAACCAGGCCTGTTGAAGTGGAATTTTTAGGTGACATGTTTTTTGTGTAATTATCATTCATATGACAATTCCAGGTTATAATATCATATTAATTCTCTTTTTTTTTAAATAAAACAAACTATACAGTTCGTTTTCTCCGAGAAAAAAAATAGGTCCTTCACCTTCCCTCCTGTAGTGTCCACTTTGGAATCTTTAAAAGAGTGAGAATTTTTTGTTTTGGTTTTAATAAAATTGAACAATAAAAAATATTTCAGCATTTTATGTGAACTTCAACAACCACCACTCGTAGATAAAGAACAATTTAAAAATATGTAGTGAGTTTTAAAACTTTATTTAATTAAGATTTAAATAAATATACTATCTGGCAAATTTTTCGTCCCTTAAAACAAGGGAACAATGATTGAAAAAGTAATAATAGGGCTAAAAGGAAATTATGACTACAAAATCTATTACGATCGTCGAAAACATGGAAAATTAGTCCAAAAAGATATTTCTTTCATAATTTATATTTGTATTTGGGTATGAATCACAGGATGCAATGCCGGGTTAACGGTTCAAAGATATGAAAATTTGATAATGATTGAATTTTCTCCTTTGCTTTCTTTACATATCGGTTCAAATACAAAAATTGATTATTTTTTTATTAGAAATTGTAATTACAGAATATAAATATCAATGCACATTAAACTAAATTAATAGCTTACATAACAACAAAACTCTGCATAAGAAAAACATGATCGTTAGACTAAACCCGTAAAGCTTGGCCGTCTTTAGAAACTGTATACATTCTAACTAAGCTGTTGTTAGAAATGGTACAATCATGCAGGGCGCGTAAAATCTATTGTGAAGATGATACGTATTGTCACAAAACGGGTGGAATTACCAGAGTAATTGACATATATTATAAATTATAAAACTTATCGCGGTAATACGGTGACGGGGTAATCCTGGACGACCCTCCGTTTTCCATTGGATTCAACTGTCACCTCGACGATCATTTCATTAACCTATCTCCTGTCAGTTTTTTACAAATGAAATCACAAGATAATCTAATATAAATACAAAAAATTGTAAATTCGTGTATAGAAAATAGTAGTATGAATGTTTTGTAGTCAACAAATATTTGTAAATTATTTTTAGGTATATTTTTCTTGAAAAAAATGAAATATATACGGATATAATTTTTGATAATGTTGTTAAATTTCTTTCTAATAGTAATAATAATGTGCCTTTACTTAAAGAAATCCGATGCGCAGAAACCCAAACGTGTATTTACATGCGTTGAAGATGAATTATTGATTGGATAATTGTTTTTAACGATAAGCGTTATAGTAGATAGAAATCCTTATTGACCTTCCTGTTCGAAGTCATTAATTTTAACAATGCACAACAATCATCCAATCAAGAAAGAGCACTCCCTGGATTTAATATTAGATCAGACTGGAGTACAATTGCAATTGATTGAAATCTGTATATTAAATATACAACGATCATTGTTCGAACCTGTTGTTTACAATTGGGAAAGATTGATTTTCAATTTCTTACCTGCTCTGGATTGCCGTCGGAGTAAAATATTATTCTAATATTTATTGGCTAGGCTAAAATTTACAATATATATTTCCAATCAGAACATTTTTGATATGTTTACTCAGTACCTGTTGTTTCTTGTTTTATATTTTGGCGACGTTCAAAATTGATACGGCAATATGGCCAGATTAATTGGTGTTTCCAATAATTTACGTGAATGTAATATGAAATCTCAGTTTTTCTATAGTTATACTTTTAACTTAAACTACGTTAAAAAATATTAATTATATGCAAACCAGCGGAAAAATCACTTCATAAAACTTTCCAAAAAGAAAATATATTTAGCCGGTAGTGAAAAATATTTTTCTAACCTAAAATCATTGTCAAAAATAATACAACGGAAAAAATAGTACGGAAAACAAATTTTTATTAGCTGTTTATTGCCGATTATTTTTTTAAAATAACTTTTCATTTAGTTATATTAAATACAATCATAGAAAACATTTCAAAATTCGTAATTTATATATCATTAATTAAATTACCAATGATTCAATGTTATAACAACATGTAATAAATGATTTATCAGTCAACAATAACAAATTGGAATAAGAAAAAGTAGTAAATTAAATATTAAATAATACACACACACAAACGCACGCACGCACGCACACGCATCGAAATGAAAAGAACGCTACACATTTTTTCAAAAAACAATAAAATAGAAATATAGAAGATAAAAAAGACCTATTATATATATAATAGGTCTTTTTTATCTTCTAAATTTCTATTTTATTGTTTTTGAAAAAATGTGTAGCGTTCTTTGTATTTCCATGTATTAGAACCAGTTGTTTCTTTGTCGGAAACTGGATTCCGTGTTCTTTCAGCCCCTCCACGAATCTTTCACTTTCGCTTTTATATATTTCACATTGAAATATTATGTGATCCGCTGTTTGTGCAGTTTTTGAAGACACTATGGGTCTTCTATTATGTTTATCCAGCTTAGATTACTTTCAGACATGCGTGCCCGAATCGCATTCTGGCTATAGTTATTGGTAGGTACGGGTTATTACAATTTCAAAACAGAGATACTTTTGAGATTTTTCGTTACATGCTTGCGTAAATTATGCCTTTTTTCATCCTGCTTCTGTCGAATTCTTTTCGCCATTGATCATAAGCTCTTAACTTTATTCCCCGAATTATATCGTGTTGGGTGATTCCTGATTCCATGGCTTCACTGTCCGCCTTTTCGTTGTGGGGTATTGCACTTAAATAGAGTAAATAAATCGTCTAATACATGCGGTGTGTGGGTCTAGAAAAGAAAATTCTTACCTGATAGCGCCATACGGTGGCTAGACCATGCCAGTGCTAATTTTATACGAAAACATAACTTTGGAGCACATAAATCGGATGGCAGATAATAAAGTGAGCAAAAAATAGGAACAGTCCGCATGACCTATGCAAAGCATTGGAACCAGCAGCAAACCATAAATATTTTAAACTGTTTATAAATCTTTGTATGCTCATGTTGGTCTGTATGCTATTTATTGGAACGATTGTATTTATTAGCAAGAATGAAAAAATAACTCAAAAAAATTATTGCCTACTCTGGTACGACGAAATCATATCTTATTTGACTGTATTTATTGGCATGAATTAAAAGCCTGAAACATAAAAGAAAACAGTTATTATGTTATCAATGAACTGAGTGAAAAAGCAAAAAAGAAATATTATTTTTCATAAAAATTATTTTTTTCTTTTTTGACTCAAGATTATTAAAGATTATAACAACACATCCGATAACATCAACTAATTCGGTAAATAAATGATTAAAAAATTAATAAAAATTAGTTCAATTAATAACTACAAAATAACAACTTATCAGTAAAAATTATCTTTATTCTACAAATTTTATCAATATACAACTTTCTTATAACTCTGAAGTGAAGGTAAAGAGCGAGCTTTCCGAATTGTAAGGAATAAAAAATACCCAAAGACACTGATAAATGCATTGTTAGATATTAATTCAAGGAAGTGATAAAACTGATAGAAATATCAATAATCTTTGCACGTTCAAGAGCATAACCTATGTCTGTGTGATTTCGCTTGAGTTCAAATATTTGCCAACGTAATACATGTCCGATATCTACTGTTGTTACATGTACAAAAGTAAAATAAGTTCTTTGCATACCCAGAAATGTTAAATTTATCCAACCTTTTTTTAATATAATTTCGAATCCTGAATGTCCAATCAGAAACTTTGGAGAAAAGAACAATAATATAATGAGACAGAATAACGAATAAATTTACGATCATGTTACTGATTGTGACGAGTCAGTATGAATGTAATTATGAATGTCTTCTTAATTGAAAAAAGAGGTAGCTTTTGATAACCAGACGTCAGCCCCCTGCCTAACATTACAGGAGGCTGACGTCTGGCTATATGTTCCTTTCCAATATTCGGACTGAGAAAAAACATTGAAACCATATGTTGTTGACATATTAGTAGTATTGTAGGAAATAAAAATCTATTTCCAACGTTTCTAGGTTCGTTTTGAACCGTACTAAATGGTAAAGTAGTAAAACAATTTTCATAGTTTTCCTCAGCTTTTTCTTTTGTATATATACAGGGTAACACCTTTGTTTTCTGCGTAATGAAATTAAGACGTTAATGAAATTTTTAAGTTGAACTAGGCCTGGTTTGAAACAACACTAAAAAATATCCTACATATACTATTTGTTTTTGGGATAGCTTCATGGGTTCAATATAAATTCAGCAGGGTCATCTAAAAAGAACACCCTGTATATTTATAGTTAAATTACAATATTCAATTTTTTTCCCTATTGGGATTTTATACTGTCACAATATAAATCGTTTATCAAAAAATAAATAAATAAATAAAAAATAAAAAAATTAATAAAAATAATAACCACAAACAAATACTTAATTTCCGTTATGAAATTATTTCTATTTCGTATAGCTTACATCACAAATTGAAATAGTTAATGATGGGTTTTGGTGAGCTCATATGAAGCGGCACAGTGTAACTTTCAGGGTCTGTCTCTACTTTCGGGGTTTTGAGTTTTTCGACAGAAAAAAAAAACGTAATAACCAAAACATTCCTCGAGAGGAGACAGACCCAGTAAGTGACCCTGTGCCGGATCAACGTGAAATGGTAAGAGGGTATATTGATGTTTTCCATTTAGATGTCGCAAATATGCCTGGTAGATCAGTTTGCCCTTAATAAACGACATTAATGTGAATTAAGTGAATACAATTTATTAGTGTGGAAGAAGAGACCCCGAAGGATTACCGAGATTTTGGGGCAGATGCATAAATGTAATTTATTAGCATGAATGAAGGAGCTTTTTTAGAAATAATCCCGAAATATATCGTGAAATCTGGAGTAAGATAAATTACAACCAGATTAACTTTGTGTTTTAAATGTATATATTTTTTATATGTATATCATAATCTGTGTGTAATGTAGGTATATTTATATACTTTGCTGGCGAGATCGTAATATGGGCTAGCATTAGGATAATGAAACTAGAGAATCAACGATAACGTATAAAGTTTAATTGACCTGAAATAACTTGGCTGCACCGCTCGAAAAATGAAATTGGGGGATTAAATTGCGAAAAGGAAAGCATGTGTACGGAGGGTAAAAGGAAGGTAGTTTTTCCCCTTTTTACTTTATAGATGTAAAAATACATTTATATTTGAAGACCAACATCGTATTCATTCATCAATAATGTTTAAATGTGAATAATTAGGTATTAGATTTCAGGATCACAGCTGATTTATGTTAAGGACATACAGTTAGAGACCCGAAAGCGGCCCCGTAAAATCCTATTTGTTCTCTGAATATACCAAACAGATGATCCAAGCAAAGAAAGCAGATTCGAATAAATAAACCTTTTACCCGATGATTCCCAAGGCATCGATTCTCAGCCTGCAACGCTCCCCGGAAGTGACCTTAATCAGCAGCGATTATTCCTACTGTTAACCTCCTCTTCGTTAAATGTCCACTTCCTCCGTGGGTCATCTTAATTGCCGGCGATTTCCGCACCCCCAGCGAAACAAGTCCCTACTCAACTATTGTCCAATATTGTGCTGATAATATCTCCTCCGTTGTTATTCATCCGTTTAATGAAAACGATCAAAAGGCTTTACTCACATCGTACCATGACAAGTGTCTCATAATATCGGCTTCAATTAACAATAAACGATTTCAATCTTCTAATACAAATTAGACATTCATTAGACAAGATAATTTCAAGAAATTGCGGTATAACAAGCAAGCTGATGTAGAAAGCTCATCGAAGAGGAAACAATTACATAAATTGCCCAAGGTAGATTGTTCAGATGATTGCTCTATTACAGTTCTATTCGCAACATGTTCAGGAAGGTGAACCTTCATTGTTTGACACGTTTGCGGTACCTGCCCAAAAATCGNCCATGGTATATATTATATGCTAAACTACTACTTTACACTCAAAATAATGCGACTGTATTTTCCTTCAGGGTACCACCGGGTAATATACCTACTTTTATATAAATAAACAGTCTTAAAATGTAATATTCCATTAAAGCTTTTTCGGCGTTTTATGACTTTGTAAGAAAAGTATGTTCTACTAGAACAAGGTGTGGAAAATACTGATAAGTGTTGAAGTGAATTAATTAACTTAAGAAGAATGCCAACGATACCGTGTTTTTGGAGGGTTAAAAATTCGTAATAAATTTGTAATTTAAATTAACTTTTTGAATTGTAAGTATTCGTGGTAATAATTAATTTTTAATTTGTAAGTCTTCGTGGTTGTTATTAAATTACCGCGAATTATAAATGTTTGTTGTAATTGTTTTACTGTTTGCAAGAAGATTTTATTATTAATCGTATAAAATTTTATAAGCAAAAGGGGTTGCTACGTTTCTAAACTATTATTTATGATTATTTGTAGGTCGTGAGATGCGGTCTGGCGTGACGTAGGTTTTAGAAAAATATTTTCTTTATCTTGCCAACGTTTCGGTCTTTATTGAGATCATCTTCAGTGCCTGGGATTTATAAACATTGTTTAAATTTTACAAATACATGTAGGATGTGAAAAAAATGAATTTATAGATTGCTAGAAAATTTTTGATAAAAAAAATTTTTTTTACAATGCTAGAAAATTTTAGATAAAAAAAATGAATTTATACAGTGCTAGAATATTTTAGATTCATCAAAGTATTTGTTCTCACTCAAAGTGTTTGTTTTGAATCTAAATTTTGCTAGCATTGTTCATATGTTTTTATCAAAAATTTTCTAGCATTGTATAAATGCATTTCTTAATCTAAAAATTTCTAGCATTGTATAAATTCTTTTTTTTTAATCTAAAACTTTCTATCATTATGTAAATTCATTTTTTTCACATTCTACATGTATATGTAAAATTTAAACAATGTTTATAAATCCCTGGCCCTGAAGATGATCTCAATAAAGATCGAAACGTTACCACGATAAAGAAAATGTTTTTCCAAAACCTACGTCACACCAGACAGCATCTCACGACCTACAAATAATCATTAAGTAACGGTCACTAAACACAACACACACACACACACAATTAATTATTTTAAATTGATTAATATGTTAAATTTCATTTAATTTGGTGTAACAATTTTTCGGTAAAAATCGTAGGTTTGATGAATTTTATCCGTGTTGCGTTTAGGCAAATTTGTCTCTCCTTTCTTCAATTGGAAAAAGAAAACAAGGAACATGGCTGTAACCCTCGGGCTAAAAATCCAGTCGGCTTTTCCACAGGTACTCTAGGACACGAGGGCAATAACAGAAATGTATTTCCACATATATATCACTGAGTTGTGGACTGGGGGAGTCGGAAGAAATGGTCCCAGCGCGAAAGGGACGTGTTAAACCTGGCCCCGTGTGATAAATAACACCAAGGATTAACTCGATAGCGCCGGGGGTGAAATAGTCGAACAGCTGTTGCAGATGAATCCGTGTGGTAAAAGTAACACATCTTTATGTCCTGGCTGTCAGGAAATCCGTCATACTTTTATCACAAAGATTAAAATTTTGTCCAACAAAGGATTTTTAACATTACTTTGGCATTGTGTGACTTGTGTTGGCTTTTCGATCTATATTTTCTGTATAGGAGGTATAATACTTTTATACAGAGAGAATATAAGGGGAGTTAAAGAGAGAAAGGAGGAAACCAACAGAGGGGATTTCTTTTTTTGCCAAAACAGATTTGTGAGGTCTTTGACTACCAACTGATTGATTTTAGAAAATATAGGGCTAACTTCTGAATATAGCTTAATTGCAAACTTACCCGCCAACTTTTCTCTCCTGATCTTTAATGGAGGTTCACATACTTCTGCAGATAATGCTGAAATGGGTGTACTTGGTAAACAACCTAAAATTCTCCTAAGAAATTTATTGCGATCCAATTGTTAGAAGCCTGTGAGTACAAAATTGATCCAAAATCCAAAATAGCTCTAACAGTCGATCTATAAAACAACATACCTATATGTGGGTTCACTCTCCACTTTTTGTTACTTATACACCGCAAAATATTGTACAGCTTCTCACATTTCATTAACATATAAGAGATATGCGTATTCCACAATAATTTCCTATCAAGCTGTAAACCGAAAAACTTTACCTGAGAAACTACAGGAAAGTTATACCCTCCTAGATTTTCACTACCACTGAGATCAATGTTCCTTTTCCTAGTAAAAGGGCATAAGAGAGATTTACCTTCCGAGATTGTGAGTCCGTTTTCATTCATCCACCCTGAAAGCCCAAAAAGTGTTTTGCATTTTGTTGGATCTTTAGCCGACACGTACAGGCATATGTCGTCCGCATATTGGGTAATTTTCACCCCCTCTGGTAAGATCCGCAACATAGATCGCGTATAGTAGTGGTCTCAGGATGCCTCCTTGCGGAAGACCCTTACGCGAGATTCTAGGACCGGAAACTTTACCATTAATGTCAAAAGAGATTTCCCTCTCAGTGATCAGAGCCATGATGTTTTTGACTAATAGATTTGGCAAGCCAATTTTTATCAGTTTCTTACCTAGGATATCGTGAACAACATTATCATAAGCACCCTGTATGTCACGGAAAAGTCCGAGTGTACATTTATTTTCAGAAAAACTTATATGTTTCATAGACGAAATCCACATGGGCATCAATGACGGAGCGATTCGTTCGAAACCCATATTGGCTACTGGGCAGTTTTCCATTACGTTCCAGCCACCAAGTCAGCCTATTCTTAATCATCCTCTCATAAGTTTTCTGCACGCAAGACATTAATGCTATAGGGCGATAGGACGATGCATTGTCTGGAGGTTTACCTGACTTCAGGATCATTATGATCAAGGTCATTTTCCAAAGAACCGGGATTGAGTTGTTCTGCCATATGACATTAAAAAGATTTGTCAGCATAGTTTTGTTACAAACTGGTAAATGACTTAGCATCGAATAATGGATTTGATCAATACCTGGAGCAGAATTATTGGATTTCTTAAGAGCAATGTCTAACTCCCTTAATGAGAAAGAAGCTACCAAAGGGTCTTCCATCCCAGCAGCACTATCGAAATCAAGTGGAGGGCCAGAGATAGAAGGAGGGCAAAAATTGTTAATGAAGTCATCCGTCCAGGAGCCAACACTAATAGATGGGGGAGAATAAGAATGTATATTCTTGACAACTTTGAGCTTTCTCCATATCATTTTCACGGAGGTATTTCTGTGAAGGGATGAGCAAAAGGACTTCCAAGCCTCCCTCTTGGCTGATTGAATAGTATTTTGCGCTACCTCTTCCGTTTTCTTATATTCCTCAAAATTTTCCAGAGTGGAAAACCTTTTATATCTTGTATACGCAATTTTCCTATTCGCGATAGCCTTTTCGCAATCTATGGACCACCAGACTTTGGCTTTTTTACTTTTGAGCGATTTATTGTTGTACTTAGGAATACTATTTTCGCAGGCTTGTAAGAGGAAGTCCTCGAAATCTGAATAATCCTCAAACCCAATTTACAAATTTACAGCGTTAGACGTATGGACAACTTTTTGCTAAAGAATAATTTGGATCGGCATTGTCTTGACGAAAAAAGTAATTAGCCGAGTTGGTACGACTTTAGTTTTTCGGATTGTTGACTCGGTGGTTGTGGGTTCGATTCCAACCGTCGCGCCTGGAATTTGTTTATACTCTAACAAATATGAAATTTAAATTTCGTTTAAAAATTCAAAAATGTTTTGCCCTGATGATGACTTGATGAGCTTAAAAAAGGGCAAAGCTTGGCCGATTGAATTTACGTTTTCATCCTCACTATACAAAAAACATTTACGGCATTACTGGAATTTTTATGGAGCACTAATATTGCTTCGATTTATTATTTTTGATTTGTACAAAAAAATCCCAATTTTATTATCGTATGAGTTATCGGACTAGCAATGATACACATTCGTGAATCATAGAATCTTATCACTGTTGGAACATGGAAGAAATCAAGGTACTTAACCTTCTCAGAAAAATCCGAAGGGTCTTCTTCCATCGCTTCCAAGATACTGGAAGTTACCTAAAATGGCATGGATGAGGGTACCATCGTGTCATATTTCAGAGAGATGTCGGTATTATTGTTTTGAACGTAATAGCCTTTCTTTCGCTGTTGAGATCAACCAAAGATTTCAACATGTTAGAAATAATAATGCCGTTTTACTTACTGTAAGGCGAGGATTTTCAGCAGATGGATTACTTGTGAGAAGGCCTGCCTCTGGTCTAGAATTTCTGGCAAAGCACAGAAGAGCTCGGTTAAGTACCGCAAGAAATCACATAAATTGGTCTCAGTAAGATTGAACTAAAATTTTGTTTTCGGATGAGTCAACGTTTTGTTTGACGTATATATATCCCTGTAACATTTTCAATCCAGAGAAGTTATTGAGGCGGCGTTATGATTTCGATAGGTGTTATGATCTCTATAGAAGTTTGCACAACTTGATCATCCGAAATTGTTCCTTATATGCCACTAATTGGCGACTGTTTTATTAGCTATATCTTATATTTTTCTTTAAAAATATCCAGTAAACAATAAAAAATAGAAATTTTAACGATAGTAAGTATTTACTGAATAAACGAAGGTGGCTGCTTTTTTTGCCTCCTAATGTATTTAGATTCCTACATTTCCATGGCAAGAAACTACAAGGTTTATAGCAAGAACAGCATGAGGAAGTTCTGTTTAAACAAACATAATGAGGTATAAAACTAAAAAAGTTAAATGAAAAATTATTGTTGTTTGGTTAATTAAAAGTTAGAGTTGTTAGTGAAAAAGGTAACGGGGATTTCAACGGTGCTTATAGATTTTAAGAGAAATGTTTAGATTAAAAGATATCACGATTTTCCGACGCCAGGACGTGATATCTTTCAAAATCGATAAAAAGCGAAATTACTCTGAAATGGTTGAGAATCGGACCATGGACAATATGAACTTTTTTGTTCATTTTAGGGTGAAGAATTTACTGGAGAAGTTTGTAGCACGAGTAGCAATTCACCCTGTATAGATATTATTTACATTTCACAAATTTGGTGGAAATGTATAACTTATTACAAATCCTCACTGGAAAATTGACAAATGAGAAGATGGTATCAAACTCGTTCATGAATGACGTAGAGTCTTGTTCAAGATATCTTCCTGCTAGAGGATCATCCGCTAAAAGTAGCATTACCATAATTCAAGCTTTCGTCATGTTTCCAACTTGAACTTCTGTAACATTCATACTACCTCAGATCATAATATGTTCGCCGGCAGGCGGCTATGATTAACCAACACTACCAATTAGCGAGTAATATTGCTGAAACCTCCTATTGAATAGTCAACTCATTAAGAAACGCCATTATGATTTATGTGCGTGCCGGAAGTTGACAACAGACTTTAGTTTTGTTAACTAATGATTAACTTACTTTGCCAAAGCCATCAATCCATGGATGTTATTCATAATTTTAAATAGTAATTAATGTTTTAATAGATGGCACTTCTTGTATCTGCTTATCTATCTACTATCTTTTAGCACTATTTTTAAAACATTAAATTTTATGTTTAAACTATACAATTTTATGTTATTCCGTCCTTTTTTCACATGCTGTTTGTATTGCTTCAAATTAAAACTTAACTTTGAATACTGTCTACCTACCTTCAGTAAATGTACTGGGTAATTTTTTATGTATTTAAAATTTTAAATTTATTATTGCAATTGATGTGGATTTTGTGATGTTCTATCAAGTTTAGTGAAGTGGCACCGGAAATAATAAAGGACAGATGTATTATATTCTCCCCATGACCTTTCCAAATGCCACAGTTTGGCACAGGACGGGCGGCACCAGCTCAACAGCTCGATAACACTTTTTCCGTTCTCACCGTTCGCCCGGATGGAATACTTTCCTGAATTCATCCTCTGACCTGAATTAACATGGAAAATGTCAGTTATCGATTTTCCACGTTTCATTGGCTCGAATCCATTACGCCCAATCAGGTTAATTACAAGGAAAGCTGGTCCGAACACAGTAGACCCAGCAGTAAATATTCGCACGGGTGTCCTCACGTAGATAATATTCGCACGTTAATTTTACCGAAATTAATAAGTGCGAGCTTCCCGTGCGTGTATACGTAGACGCAAATTTGTTAACTGAAAAACATGTTTCTTTCTACCATTACGCATATTTATAAACATGTGCTTGTCCATCAAGGAAACACACACGTAGTTTCAATAAAAAAACAAGATACCGATCATCGTTATTAGAAAACATAACAATATTTTCCCTTTGGTCTTGATTAAAAGAAGATTTGATGATTTTTCCTTTTTTTAAAATAAAATCTGTTATATTTGTTTCAATGATTTTAATTATTTTTAAAGAGTTCTTTTTTTAAAAAAAGGGTACATTTTAACATTTTACAAATTACGTAAAATGTAGCCGTATGTTTCATTTTAACTTGATTTTACTTAAGAACTCTTATATTTTCAATTATGTAATTTATAAAGATTTCTAAGGTACCTTTGGGGTCTCCGTTATTTTTTTCTACTCGTATATTGACCATTAGTGACAAATTGCTTGAAAACCAAAGTTACTTGCAACACGATCTATCAAGTTGCTCAGTTTGGAAAAATATGTAAAATTTTTGTTGGTGCATTTTTTTAAAAGTCTTTAAAATAACAACTTTCTTTTCGATGGTAAAAACGTAACACTTTTCATACGTGAAGAAGAAATCGACCACGACGATTAAAGTGTTTGCGATCTGGTTTCTGGCCAGGTAGAGAAAGACGTACTCTGCGATCACTTGCCAACCTCTTGGCCTTTATAAGACCACCATCAGGACCATAAATATTATATTATTTCATTAAGTTGTTTTGTTTTTTAACTTACAGCATCCTATTTCTCATATTAACATTACAGAATGACGAAAAAACACAGACGACATTGACATGTTCAATCCACTCGAATCTCCTGTATTTTCATAATCCCGCCGAGTAGCTTCCTTTAACTCAGGATCAACACATAACCAACGGTAAAGGTGTATTATCTAAATTTTATATATATATATATATATATATATATATATATAACATTTATATATGGATAAATGTAATTATAGTTAATGTAATAGTTATTATTTTAAATGTAATTATTGCTAAAAAGGCCTAGCATAGATAAACAAGTAAATAAGGAATTGGCTTCTTGACTTGGGGGGGAAGTGGATTGGAACTGTGTGAGGAGAATTACCTCCTCCACATAACGTTTAGACGTGTATTTTGAGGTGACCACTATCTTTGGTAATCCTTTAAAAAAATGACTTATTTTATATTGTTCTATTGGTCTAGTTTTTCATCAATTATAGAAAAAATTGAAAAACTTATTTTCAACTTAATCAGCCTCATGTACTTTGAGTCCTCGTAGTCGATGTCGTCGGGTTTTTTCGTCATTCTGTAATGTCAATATGAGAAATGGGATACTGTATGTTAAAACAAACCAAAAACTTGTAATTAATGAAATAATATAATGTTGTAATATTTATTCAGGCTCTGATGATGATATTATAAAGGCCGAAAGCTTGGCAAGTGTTACAGAGTCTACTTCTTTCTCTACCTGACCAGAAGCCGGATCCCTAACACATTGTCATACAGTATTATCCAGGAAAGGGCCATCCTCGGTACCATGGTTAATTTTTTAAGTGGTATTTTATTTGATTATGTCCCGTAATATAGAATACCCTCTTTCTCCTATTTGGATTTTGTGAGATTAATGTTTGTGTTTATCTCATGCTTAGCATGCGTTTCCAGTATTTGATAACAAATTATTCTAGAAAATTTGCAACTGTGTTGTTCCAAGGTTTCGTAGTCTGGAATGTCCATTACCGGTAACCCATCCAAACCTATTGTATATCTTTTCTGTTTTCAAGGATGTTGAAGCAGTTACAGATTAGTTTTAAGTTAAATTGTAAGCATGAATTACAATAATACCATTTTTGATCTTTAATCAATACCATCAGAAGATTTTTAGCTCGAAAAAACAAGTATTGTAATTTAACTGAATCAAATTTTCTGTCGGAAAAGAAGGATTGATAGATAGTGGTGAGGCGTACAATGAATGAAGATTAAATATTATTTAATACAAATGTATTTGAAATTAAAATAATTTCCAAATACATTAATACGAATCGGGAGATTAATGTAAAACATGGGGATATAGCGGAGAAGACAGTATTGTTCACCAGACTTCTATTGCAATTTACTTACTTGGCAGAGGCGGCCAGTCAACTCTGGCTGATAGTCATACAAATCGCACAGAGATTTTGTTATTCAGCTCGATCTCAACTTCAATTAATTGATGGGACGAAGTGTTCTGCTGATGTTACAGCAAATTTTCAAAATAGTAACGTTCTGACATTTGGTTTTGCAATACTTATGCCCAATAGATTTCACACATTTCCTGGGTCCTTTTATCCCTTTAGATACCAGACATACCCCCTGTAATAGAATTATGCGTCGATAGGCCATTCGCGTTTTCGAACGTCTTCTCCACCGTGGGAAATGGGCTTTACAAAGTCACGTGTTAACCCAAATGATGGAATTCGTTTTACCACAAATACTACCATCCAAAACAACAAGCCCAGTTCATAAAATTTATTTATTTATTTCATTGTTATATTTATATTTTTATCTCTTGACAAAAAAAATTGATGTTGCTATATACATGAATACAATTGTTTACGATGATTTAGAAACAATTCCAGCAATTGCCTTAAATAAATGGAAATCTTTGAAAAATCCACGTTGACATGTTGAAATTTTACCTCTAGTCATCATATCCAGTCATTAATGAACGCTAGAATTATTTTCAAACTAATATCCAAAAGTATAAACTTCTTTTGATTAGTATTTTCAATTTTCGGAAAGTAGAATTTTGTAAGTATAGAATATCAGGGTTTCTCTGTTTGTATGCTGAGGTACAATTGTGCTGTAATATCTTATTTCTACATTTAACTTCGGTAATTCTATTTGCGAATAAGTTTCTTGGGAAGTGCCAACTTACCCCAAACTAGCACGAGTGCATTTAAACTTAAATCATAGAAACACTACATACAGGCATCACCTGATAAATAAGTAGTGTAAGTCGGGTTGTGACGTTTGTTGTAGATATAAATAATAAAACGAATTAATTAATTATAAAGTCCAATGAAAAAGTTCCGTAGTTTTTTTTAAACAATCTCCCGATCTTTAAATCGTAGTCACACAAATCCCATTATAATTACAAATGTCAAATTTATACAATTGTAAAATAAAACAAAAACAGTACAATGGATTTTACGTGAATCTTTGTTAACGTACGTTTGTACATGAAATAACAATTATTTCTTTATTGTTATATAAAATTTTTTTTATTTGTTGTGTCTGTATGCCTGCAAGTGTATCTGTCTCCATTTCTTTTTTTTTATATCTGTATGATTTTATGGCATCATACATATCTATTTCCAAACATAAATGTTAGTTAATTAATAACTAATCGTTTTCTAAAACTAAATTTGATCGATTATATGTTTAAAAAAGAAAACCAAATCTACATATCTACATACATTATTAGTTTATTCATATGCTTGGTATTCTCTATTCTTATTTTTAAGTTATTTATTTTTACATCAGGGGTTGTGTGGGAATACGTTGAAATCATATAAACCAGAAAATTTCTAGCATCAAACTTTAATTTTGTTTATTAATTAATAAATTACGGCTTGGCCATTAATATGCTCACTCACTTTATAAGAGATATGGTAGCTTTTCGCTATTTTTAATTATGTAATAATTGATATTCGTTCAGATTAATTTGAAATTGTTGAAAAATTTGAAAGGGGATAAAAAAATCAATATGGAGGACTTTTGTTAATTTTATTATTAAAGTACAATTTGTCTCAGTTTTCCTATGCAAACTGCAAGTAGGCAACGCTTAATAGTTAAATTAAGCTGACGAAAGCCCACTTATATCAAGCGATCTCCCATAGTTTAAGTGGGTTACTGTCGACTTTTAACAAGAAAATCACAATGGAAATGCTTCAACAAATTTTGCCTCTTTAGTTTAAAGATTCAAGTCTCGCGAATGAAATTAGAAACGGTTATCCCATTCAATTATTTCCACGCAGATGATTCTAAATCACGACATGATGGAGCCACGTGACCTCTGTTGCTGATCAAAAATAAATGAGATTTTTCCCCAGCAGAAGGGAGATTAGTGTTGCGGAGGGCGGCCACGTGTCTGATCCACACAACGTCCGCGCGTGCCAGATGGGGATAACAGACGCCCTCATTACCCTGCATGTGTCGCCGGATTTTAAATTCCGCACGGTTTAGAAATTTCAAAGAGGACCTCTCGTGCGTATGCCGTGGATAATAATTGGGGGGAAAAGATAGAAAAAGTTAATTCCGTCACTGGCAAAGAAAGTCATTTTGGTACGTGTTGGAATAATTTACAACTTCTAATTGCGCATATTCGTGAAGATGCCGTGTCACGTGTAGCGTAATCTAATCGCGTATTGGTATTTTCTTAATGCAGTATATTTAATATCTTTTCTTTCCAGTTTACTTTTATAATTACATCAGCAATTTTCACAACGGTTATTCATCATTGAGTTCAACTATTGTCTCAGCTTCTACATTCATTAGCGTGAAAGCAAAATGAGGACCATTTGTTCATATCCATGAACATCATTCATTGTCATATCCATGTTTATGAGTAATCACTACCGATCGTAGTTTATAAGCAGAACAAACATTACATTAACTTCTATTGTGAAATAGTCCTTACGAATGGGTTAGTTAAACTGCAGCTAGTTCAACTATAACATTAATTAATTTATTTTTCAATTGATCAAATGAGTTAAATGAATTTTATGAGTTATTTATTGTATCATTACTGATAATTTATTATTATTGAAGTTGTTATGTTGTTAAAGGCTTATTAACGATCCTAATTGGAGTATTTACCGACATTTACATACTGCATATTTCACTTAAATAAGAACAGGACATAAACAGGAACATGAAAAATTTATACCAAATACCAGACACATATTTAAAAACAACATACCAAATATTCCGTGATGGAAGAAGTTACGTAAAAATTGAAATGTCAAGTTTATAACACGTGATATGTTGTTTCCTTTGTTTTGGTAATTATTACGTTTAAATTAAGATCAAAATATCATTGATATTTCTAAGATATAATTTTTTTTTCATTTTATTTGTTGGCTGCCCAGCGGTGGGTTCTGGGTGATTAACATTACAAATAGGCACCGGCGTGCTAAACAACTTTTATTATTAACAAAATATATTCCTAAGAAAACTATTCAAATATGAGATTCATAATCAAATCAATATCACATATAATAATTAATATTTTGTTAACACGCGCGCCCACACACACACACACACACACACACACACACACACACACACACACACACACACACACACACACACACACACNTATACATATATATATATATATATATAAATTTTGATATTTATTTTAAATTTTCGAGTTTAAATGTTTTTTTAATACTATACAGAAATAAATTCATTTTGCTAGTAACTACGGCTACTTGAATATGCCAAGTTAGGTTATTTTGAATTTTATTTTTGAGAGATAATAATGGGGTGCAATCGGATTTTACATTGTTCAAAAAATGACTGTTATGGCAAAAAGAATCCGGCATTGCAATTTCGACGGGGAGCTGAATATTTTACTGTATATTCGCGACAAACCGAATTCCACTTTCCGAAATGTAGGAAGGTTTTAGGTTTTCACAAAAATACAATTAAAAATGTACTCCGGACTTACGGTTTTATGCCCTACCGCAGTTCGGACATGAAATTTTTATTAACAAATGGCAAACCACATGACAATTTGTCAAACTTTTGCCATAACTTGTCATTTTTTGACCAATTTAAAATCCCATTGTACAGTTTTCGGCTTAAAAAACCTTTAAAATTCTGCATAAGGATGTACAGGGTCGTATTTGAAATTTTGAAGTTCAATTGGGCCTGAGGTACAGAGTAAAATTTTTCAACAAAATACGTTTTAAAATTGTTAAAAAAAAAAGATCTGCGGATTGATGAACCATTACATTAGACGTTTGCTATCATATAGGTTAGTAATCTTTGCTGGGTTGGTTGGTTCACTATTCGTTAACTCCAGTTTGCCTTTGTGATTTCTGTAATTTTCTCTTTTACACTCGCCGAAACGCGTCTAACCGACCAACCCAACAACATAGGTATATTAAAATGATTGGTACAAACAAATTATTATCTATGTATATCTGAATATTTATTCTTTCTCCATCAGGGCTGATTCGACCTAACTAATTGATTTAATGTCTTTCGCGGTTTTCCAAAAATTATATCATTGGGTTTGTTACAAACATTTCCATCGTTTTTCATAACACAAAAATACCGAAGTCCAAAGTAAGTGAGACCTTAAAATTTTATTTAAAATAATAAAATCACCAAGATCAAATAAACATAATAACCTAGATGGAATATGTAAAACACGCAAATTCATCTTATAAAACGCAGTATTGAGATATCCCAGAGGCCAAGGCGCTAATTATTCAGAAGGCTCCCCGCTGAATGCTTGAAACACTGTACAGCAGTGTCTCAAGAGAGAAATAGCCTCATAACTCGTTCAGGAGTTAAAATGAGACAACTCGTTGAAATTTAACAAGGATCATGGATGAATCCAATCGGCAAATACAATCATGTTTTGGTATTCATTTTTTTCAAGAGGTTTTCTACTGAAGAAAGTAATTGGTATAAATCTTGTCGAGAATTGTGTAGTTAATTGTAGGAAACAATTTATTTTTGATAAAACAATTTTATCTTTGATAAAATGTGAAAACACTTTCCTATCATTTTGATTATTAAGAAAAGAGATGGTGATATCCAATAATCATTTTAACAAGAGGCGGTCTCTAGACGGGCATATACATCACCCGAAAATTCTTATCTGCCCGACCTTTGGTAACTTTGGTGGTTATCTTGTGGAAACAGGGTGAGGGGTTTCAACCAACCAATTCATTTCATAATAATGGGTTTTTGTTTTAAACAGGTCGTATTTTGCATAAGATTAAGTGTAAAAATTTGTACATTGCCTTTTGTAATATATTTATCTTTTCATTCATTTTTTTTTTAGTTTTAATTTTTATCTATATCTGTTTTTAATTTATTTAAATAAAGAAAAATTCATTACATTATTTAGTCAATTGTCCACTTTTATTTGAAGTAGTGCCTGATAGCAACCAAGCGATACAAAATCGGTATGTAAATAATACAAATAAGCACAAGAGAAAATCCTTTTACGTTAGTGCAAACACAAATTTGAAATTGCTAGAATTCCTTTGTGGTCTGAATTGTATTAAACAAAGATACTACCTTCTTGAGTTGCATTTTTAAGTGCTAGCAACTTTTGTTCGTTGTGTATACTTTTATATTTTTTAAAATGATGGTTTTAAATTTAAACAAGTCTAAATCTTAATTTTGGACTAAATTATAAAATCGTTATGAAAATTCGTATCCGTATATTTCACTTTCTATTCTAAATTATCCGATCACTCAAACCCATTAATCCACAAATGGTCATCCCCAACATTACACCTCTATCCTCGTCGAAGACTGAAGGACTGAGTCTTAATCCATGTTGGTGGTGGTGGTAGAGAACTTGTTAAAAAGCGAAGGAAAATTGGTGTTGTCTAGTTGGGTTGGTTTCAATGTTGTTTGTTCTTCTTGTATTGTGTTTCTTGTTGTTTTTTCTTGTAAGTCTTTGAAGGCATTGTACCCTCTGTATTCGCAGGGTGATCACATCCGTAATTTGCACATGTCGCTTTAGTATCTCTGCTTTCAGCAAGATTTAGATTTGGGTTGATCTCCACATCGAAACCAACGATGCCGATATCTGATATAGATTTTTTTCATTCCACGTGCTTGGGTCTACATCTACAAAAAACATGTTCAATGGTAGTTTAAATCATGATATAGCATTAATGCAATTCATTATGTTGTATACTTTGTTGCTAATTCTTCAACTATTAATCCTGTGGGGGTAGAGATATGTAGACCTTTAATACAATTCTTAATATTTTTCTTTTTATAGTTGTGTTGATACGTATAAAATTCAGTTAGAGTTTTTTCCAAAAATTGTACAAAATTGTCTTTACCTTTCTGGTTGGTTTGCGAATAGTTTTAGAGAATGTATTTTGATGAAGGAATAGACGCATCATATTTTCTAAAAAATTTTGTTAGTGAATGAGTTTGGTTTTAATGTGAATCGGTGGAGGTTTCGTATCTTTTGTTTCTTTATAATTTTTATTTGATGTTTCAGTGTCAGAAAATATTTAAAATTCCTCTAGTGATTGGTGTACACACAGTAGTTTGGATACGCGACACATTCCCCCTCACTGGATAGCAATTTGTGGACCAGGTCGCTTTTTCCCAAAACCTTTGTGCCACTCATCTGTAGGATCGTGTTTGTTTAAGTACTAACCTCTCAATCTGTTTCTTGTTGTTCTTCTCCATTCTTGAATTGCAATGAACAGAGAAACTCAGAATGTCCAGAGAGTTTAAAAGCAAAATTCTCACTTTTATTAATCCCACAGTTCCAAAGCGATAAATGACCAGACATTTAAAAAAAAATTGCTATCCATTTTACACTTATCATGAGGATGTTCTATATCCTTCATTCTTTTACAATTAATATAAACTAGACTGTCTCTCTCTCTCTCTCTCGCTCACTTCCACTCTCTCTCTCTCTCTCTCTCTCTCTCTCTCTCACTATCTCTCTCTCTCTCTCTCTATCTCTATCTCTCTCTCCCCCCTCTCTCTCTCTCACTATGTCCTTTTCTTTTTCTATTTTTTACTTTTCGTTCTCTGTGAGAGAGATTACTCGCGAAAAATTTGCGAGATTCTTGAAATAAAGCAGTAAGCATTCTTTCACTCTCCTCTCTCTCTTCTTCTTCCTCCAATCTCTCACTTTCTCTCTTTCCAACTCTTTCTCCTTTTCTTTTTTCTCTCTCTTTTAATAATAGTAATAATAATGATAATAATGCTTTATTGAACATAAGAAAATAATCACAATTGTGATTTCAAAGCATTTAAGGAGAATGATCTTGGATCCGTCTGCCAGAGGTCGTTGATTAAACAATCACAAACGAAAAATGCACAACAAAATAAGATAATTATTCCCTAGGCAATAAATTAAAAGAAAGGATAAATAACAAGTGTTAAAATGAGAAAGAAAGAATAGAAAAACAGGTTATACAATAGAAATCAAAAATTAAACTCCTTAATAACTCATATGTGTAGTTCCACGCGTGCATAGCATAACGAATTAAGGGCTGCGAATTCGAGCCACTCAAAAACCGTAACAGGCCAATTCTGGTAGAGTGAAATATCCGAGATGCAATAACCGAATCTCACCCAGAGATGAGACTCTGCCAAGAAGTGGGATACAGTTTCAATCGAACGCGATATTCACAAATAACATATTCCCAATTCCCCTCTAATCCAAACAGCCGAGTTTAAATGCAAAAAGTCACTTCTTAGCTTAAATAGCAATCGCAACTGATTAAGACAAAAGCCGTCAAAATTATCTTCATGTAAGTCGAACAATGCAAAATCTGTACTTCTTTGTAAAATGAGATGTGTAGATGCTTGGACAGATGAGCGGCATTCTTCGTGATGTTGTTTTTTTAATTTGATTAATAAGAACTGAAAAATAATTATGCCAGCCACAGAGGTTGTCCAAGGAGGAAGGGCAAGTTGTACTTTTCAAACAAATATTTCCAGTGTGCAAACCATGAAATATTAAATTTTATTACGACCAAAGATGTTACTTTTGTGTATCTAGTATCGGGAGACACATGAACTTTCATGGTATAGGAGTAGTGAAGCTTAAGTGTATACACCATAATTAAATCCATGTTGATGTTCCAGAACTCACAAAAAATGTTGCACTTTTTCTATTGTTTCGAATTTCTGATATCTCCACATTTGACAGCCATAACACAGAATGACGCTACTTATCGCCTTAAAAAAAATTAATGTTGACTTTAATAGGGAAGTATGAAGGCTGTCCATGTGTTATTTAGGTGTAATTTAGCCAATGACACTTTCCAAGAGAAGTGCTTTGTCCAAGAGAGTCTCGGGGTAAATAAGACTCCTAAATATTTGTATTCATTTACAATGTCGATGAGATTGCTCCTGAAATAACGCGATCCAGACAACTCAATCTACCCTTTCTTCTAAACGCTATGATTTTGGACTTCTCTAAATTAACTGTTAGGTTCCACTGTGCACATTAATGTTCAAATAGTTTGATATTTCGTTTTAAGCCAGTTGCACTCTCCGATAGGACAACTATATCGTAAGCATACAACAATATTTTAATTGACTTTTCTTTTTTCTTCTCGTAAACTGTGAGAGAGGTCGTTTGCGGCCTAATATTAGGAGATTTTTTAAATAAAATAATATTCATACAATCCTTCTCATACTCTCTTTCTCTCTCTCCCCCTCTCACTCTCTCTCACTCTGATTACTTTTATGTGATACTTATTTATTTCCCAACTGTTCTGTATAGTAATGGAGACCATGAATAAGCGATGGATGTAATGGTTATGTATGCACAGATGCAGGAGAGTGGAGTTAAAAAAGTGGTTAATGAATCTAACCGGTTCATAAAACGGTTTAAAATATTATGCTGCTTACAAGGGCTAATTGTATGGGGAGAGCTGTTAACTTGACCAAAAATGACCGTAGACGACTTCCTGAATGCCAGGAGGTCGAAAAAAGGCCGAGGGGTGGGTTAAGCTCTATGGTAATAGGGCCTGGGGTCAGCAATGCATTCATTTAGTCATAATCGTTCCGGGGGGTTAAAAACAGGCTGGGGTGTATGCCTGGCACTGACTCACCCAAAGGACAACCCTCTAATAGAGGAAATTGATTTCAACTCCCTTCCGTTCCCCCCACCGACCCAGCACTCCCTATAAAAGCCCTCGGTCCACCTAATGTCCTGCAGCTCCATCAAGTACCAATTATTTTTTTTAATCAAGCCCACTCCGGTTCCAGTAGGTCCTATTCACACACGTTTCTAGGTCCGTTACCGACTACCACCTCCATTCAGATCCTCTGATTTTGTAATTCTTAACAACAGATTTAACATCCTCTTTAATCGAAAGAACAAAATAAAACGTTTGCCTGATTATCAAACCGTACATTGAGTATTTATTTAATAAAAAAGTTCAATTTATCTACGTTCCTACTTCTGTTTACTGGTTAAATAAAACCATTGCACGCATTAACGGCTTCAACACAAACAGGACTAACAAAATAATAAATTAAGTGAATATAAAAAATCTAAACGACACTAGAAAACCTGGTTCGAATTAGACAAAATTCACATAAAAAAAGAAAGCAACGTACAAACTAACAAATGTATTTAACAAATTTGGCATTAAAACATCAGTGAGGTCGACAAACACAAAAGGAAAATAACTAAAACAACACAATGCTAATACCTGACTGAAAAATTAATGATATTGTGAAAAATGGTATATTTGCTTAAAATGTGAGTAAGCTAGAATTTTATTTGGACTCATAGCTAAAGTACGCCAGTAAAAAAACCATGAAAACCTGGACAATCCAGACAATTATGAAACTATTATACGACACGCAAAAAATATTGAAAATATCCCAATCTTCAGAACATACAAACATATATAAAATTAAAAAACCCAATCAACTTGCAAAATAACAATCGTTCAAATATGCAGGGTACTGTAACAGCAGGGTTAAATGGTGGATTTAATAAATAAAATTTAGTTCAGTGCCACCAGAACGAGGTTTGTCTCTTGACTCTTTCCAGACATATTTTAGTGATTTTATTCAAAAATCAGAATTTTTTAAATAAAATCGTAAATTCTCAGATTTATTCTCATTAAACTATAAACCTGACCTTTATTCTCCAAACGACATTAAATTTTCCACAAGATAATTACATTTCCGGTGACAAATTCGCACTTCCAAATACACAGTAGCAGCTAAAAGAATAATAAATGGCAAAACCAACGTCTTTTTTTAAATGTTCAATTGTGGCTCGTGCAATGCCTTTTCCATCAATATTTTTAGAGATTTCATTAATGTTGCTTTCCTTTATAATTTATTCCAGGAACATACTCACTTTTATATTTTTTAGAACATTTCTTAGTGAAATCAACTTTGCAAGGTTGAAAAACGTGATATCAAACCCAAGGAGAGCAGCAACTGAAGAACAACACTGAACTTTTCAGAGTTCCCCATATGTAAAAATTTAGTGGGATCAAATCGGCGTTCTTCGCTGGCCATGCTATCGTTGCTGCTCTCCTTGGGTTATATATCACGTGTTTCAACCTCGCCAAGGAGATTTCCTAATTCTAAACAATGTAAAAGTAAGTGTGTCCTTAGAATACTTTTAAAATATGCCAACTTTGGCGAAATCTCAGACAATTTTGAGGGAAATGTCATTGTATGAGCCATATTTAATATATCAAAGAAACTTCTGTTTTGCCATTTGTTATTCTTTGAACGGCTATTTTGTTTCGGATGCGCGAATTTTTCAACGGAAACATTATCTTGTGGAAAGTTTAATGTAGTTTGGGTAATCAAGGTCAGAATTGTATTTTAATGCCGCTAAGACTGAAAAATTTCAATTTTATGTTTAAAAAATTGATTTTTACTAAATTACAAAAAATGTAAAATCTTTAGTAATGAATTAGTATAGAAACCTCGTTCTGGTGGCAATGAACTACGTTTCATATAGTAAATCCACCATGGTACAGACATTTAACTCTTTAAAACCCTGTATATTATTCACCCTACTATACACATGATCACTACACCAAAGAAAAAAAAAAGAACGAAAATCACTAAGACAGATTGGCCAATAAAAGAAAAATTAGTCTTTGTCCCCAAAAAGGACGCCGACACACGCATAGGAACCTATACGATTTTATAGAAGTATCTTGAGTTCACAACAATCATATGTATGCAACACTAACTAGTGAAATACTGACATACGACAAATTACCACAGCAAAGAAAGATCGGTAACGAAGAAATTACAGTTTTATTTAAAGTTAAAAATATATATATTTATTTTTAAATTAAATAAAAATTATTAGCCGAATAACACTTCGGTTTTTGCGTGATATTTGTTGTTCGGATGGCCTGTCATCAGAATGCAGAAATCAAGAGGCATAAATTGAGCGGAATTAGAACCAGGCCCACCTCGGGGTTGGGCGTCAGTTGCAGAAATGCAGTTGGGAGTGTAGATTAAAATATTCAAATAGGGAGGGAGTCATTCATTCTATGCCTTTCACTACCGGGGTAAATCATAGTCAGAATTAACTCTGTTACTTCCCTCCCTGGAATTTACAATTGGAAAAGGCCGTCAATTGGGGGATCAGAGAAAGTGTGATGTAAATGAAAGCAAGGGAATTGAAAAAGACTGCTTTTGAAAACTTTTAAAAGAAAATAATGCTTAACTAGTCTCTATTAAAACCTAAGGCCAGTTGCCTTTTGTTATGCAACATAAAAAATTTTATCCTAAAAAATTAATTTAGATGTATATTTTTTTATGAATTGTTATTGTAATCCATTCACACACCCACTTTGTCTTTCACTCACATTTATTTTTATCTTTCTCAATTTTTGTTTATTACTCTTTTTTCACTTACATGTAGTACGGTTTATTTCAAGTGTATCCGAAATTAAGCGTGCTATATTGTCATTTTTTCAAAAAAATTGCCAGTTGATTGTAAATTAAATACAACCATCGAAAAGTTAAACTAAACAATAACCTAAACATAAAACATATTTCCAATTTCTCTTTGACAGGGTGGATATTCTATCACAACAACTGCGAAAAATATTGTAGCCTTGATGATAAGAGGAAATTTATGTGTAAAACGTGATGGTGTGAAAAGTCGTTCAATTCGTTAAAAAAATGTACGACAAAAACGTGTAATACGAATGAGAGAGCAATTTTATCTCAATTAAGCAGTTCAAGCTTAACTAAAGGATTCCCAAAACGACGTAAAGTGTCCTTTGTGCGTCCGTGATCCGTAATGGACTCTTGACCAGTAAAGAACTCTTGTTAAAACACTATCATTCCGGTTGATTCATCCCTTTCAGCCGTCCAATTACCCACGTACCTCATTGTCGAGTGCCTTCGAAGGAAATTCTCGTTAGCATCCGGCAGGGCTTCGATTTTTTCCAATCGATTATGTCGTTATACGCAAGAAAGGTTCAGCACGATTCTACTCAATCTATAATTTTGATTTTTGATATTATACGATTACCGGCGGACTGGCGTTGCCAGACGAAGGATCGTTAAAAACATAAAACATATTGTTTAAAAAAAGTTTGTTAAAAAGTGCGCCTCGACAGATGAGAAAGAAGAGAGAAAATCCGACTGACAGTGTTGGGCTCTAATCAATATCTATAGAAGGCTAAGCACAATTGACAACTTTAGCTGTACGTATCCGTTGCGAGCTCAGATTGAAACCATCTCTTACTCTGTAAATATTGCCTCAGACACCCGTAAGCATGTAACCAAGTTCGATTCCCCCTGAAATAAACTTTACTGTCTTCACGGATAAACTTTTCCTTTATTGAAAGCTCGAATGACCCTTATATTGCTTTTTGCAACTTCGAGAGATATATCCAAGTTTTGTATCAACTTTGAGGGAAATAAAATCGAAGAGAAGTGAAATCGATAACATTGTCCTACTGAGCATGTAAAGCGTTTAAAAGTTTAAAACCTCAATAATTATATCAAACTTGCACAAATTCATTTACGTTTGAGTGTAAAATAATACACAAACAGGCATCATTTGCGTCACGCTGATGGTATCGGAGTCAACGACTGATCAGTAATGGCTGTTGTATAGATTTAATGGTTGAACATTATTGAAAGTAGCTTCTTCGGAGAAAATTATTTAAAGAACCCTCGTTTGACTCTTCCATCCACTTTTCTCGAATCACATCACTCAACCTTTTTGGTGTAATCATCAGATGATGCTTAGTGTAGAGTATCATGGTACGGTTGAAAAGGAACGATCAGGAGAATCTAGACTCTCGAGTGCGGTATACTAGTCGACCTGGATATTTATCGCATATAGGGATGTTAGATCACTTCGTATCGAATAAATCGCAATCACTTTCATTTTCTTCGTCCAGATCAAATTTCCCTTTCTAGCTGTAGGAATTACCCCAAAGAGCCCTGCGGCAACGGTGGTAAATTTTGTGTAGGTAGCGTTCCCGATAGGACATGGCTGGAATACAATTTCCTTCACACTTTCCAAAAGTCGACTATTTCATTAGCTGAATAAATAGGAACCATCGATATATAATTAAAAATAAACACTTGTGCACTGCAAAGTTATGCAACTACTACTGAAGAATATGAAACTTATTGTTAAACACATTGGAATTATAATAAAGGAACAACAATCGGCAAACAAAAATCAGTAACCTGGAAAGAATTTTAGCCAAACAAAGAATAAATGTAACCATGGAAACAGGAAACCACCTAAATTTTTTTTCTTCTTTGTAATTTCATAAATTATTTTTAATGTAAGCAACTAATTTATCATTCAGTTGATTGGTAGCTTGTACAAACTTCCTTGTCCGCCTGACGTACCAAAACATACCCAACACTCATAGGTTTCGCGGGTTTAGTATGAATGGTGTTCCAATTAAGACGCCCAATACCAAATATTTCTTAATGGAGACAAATACCAATGGGCGGGCCAAAAAATAGATTTATTTTTTAATATAATTCATAAGTTCATAAACATATTTTGTACGCCTTAAACATATTTTTGAAAATCACATTTAATAGTGATTCTAAGTACAAAATCAAACTCATGGGGCGTGTTAGGGTGATGAATAAAATTGATCTATGAACGGGCTATCAAATATATTTTAGGTTTTTATTTCATTGTTTTAAGTTAAAACTTTTACATAGTCAACTCTCAATTTATTCGATAAATCTTTAAGTTTTCGTTATGGTAAGTGTTCGTTAGGTATGCAGATAAAAATTTATACTGGGCGATAGCTATAAATTTGTAAGATAACAAACACAGGTTAAATCTGCAATTGTTTAAAGTAGATAATTCTTCATACATTTTTTTAGGCCTTTAGACGATTACATTTTTTTAGAGATAGTTTCTAGCAAGCGGTTTAACATTTAAATTTACAAATGGACATTAGTCCGTCTGCAAGGTTAATGGGTTTTTATTTTTATTTTTTAATCAAATAACTTTTTTCATCTCAACTAAAAAACCTTAATTAATTGAAATGTATTAATTGGTCAAGCGGACCACGAAATTAGTGAATTTAATGAATTAAAATGAAGTACACTTCACTAAAGTTCTCCGTGGCCATTCATTTGTCGTCCAGAATCCAATCCGATTACACCACATTTGAAAAATGGCAAAAAGGAGGGAAAACTCATAAGGTGGAGTTGAGATAGGAAGTTGATGTCCGAGTGGATCGAGGTCACGATAGCTCAAGTGATAGAGCAGCGGCGTATCTATCCGAAGATCGGGGGTTCGAATCCCGCTCGTGCCATTAACTTTTTTTCATCTCAACTAAAAAACCTTAATTAATTGTAATGTATTAATTGGTCAAGTATTAAGGTCAAATTAGTGAATTAGATTTATGATATAATGGGTCGGGATAAACTGTTATATTACTCACCTCAAAATCCAGTCCTATCAATGCTAACACAATTAAAAAGATGTAGTTTGTACAATCAAATAAACATCATGAATATAGTAAATATTTTTATAAAAACTTTATTGAGCATAAACCTACTAACATCATAAATGCACATTAATTGTTAGTTATAATTAACTACAACAATAATAGTAGAAATTAAATTAAAATTTCCTCATGAATCTAGAAAAGAACTGAACTTACTAAAATAAAAATAATAAATAAACTATGCTTAAGGAAACGGTTTCAATTATAATTGTAAGTAGAAAAGCAAAGAACTCGGAAATAAATCAATTTTTCAAAATTTTAGTAACTAAATCTCATAAAGTAAAAGAAATTTCTACATCTTGAGTCCGTAAAAAAAGTACTACTTATATGTCATTCATTAAATTTAATATGTTGAAATGTGGCACTTTGCAGAGACATTAGGGTAGCTAAGATTAAAGAAAGTTCCTTTGGAATCGGGCAGAGAATTTAACAGGTGAAGCGTTCTCCCATTAAAAGGGTCGAAGTGAAGGGGACATTAAGCTCTAGATTGATAAATGAACTTGGACGATGAGATCCTTTCAGTGGGAGACAGGACTCATTTCTCTTGGGTGGCCACCTCATTGCACACATGTTCCGCATCTAGCGAAACCTGGAACACTCTTGTTTCTCAAACTTAATTAGCCCAAATCCGTCTACATTATTAACTCCGTGTTTCTCTCCTGCGAAGCATCCGTTAAACGGCTCCTGTATATTTCATCCCCACTTATCTGGCTAAAAGGAAACATTCCGACGATAATACTAACGTTTAGGAACGCGCTTTTACGAACAATATTATATTAAGGATTTTCCATAAAAATGTAAATTTATTAAGCTTAATCAAATGTCATTATTTCTGAATTTCAGAGTTTGCAGACGCATTTTTCGTCAACCAATATTATTCAAACATTTCCAAACACTTGTTTCAACGCACCTCAACAACCATAATAATTTTGTTGGTTCAGATAATTTACATAAAAATCTGTTATATAGTATTTTGTTTATTTTATTTCATTATGTGTTTTGCAATTAATTCAGAATATCTATCGCTTATAATCAGTGGTTATAAGATGTCTTTTGGTTTTGTCAGAGCCTCTTCGGTTAAAATCCCTTTAAGCACTAAAAGAAGTTCTTATAGCGACATATAATTTTTGTATTCTTGTTCTGAAGTGAATCGTTTTCTTTTGTGGAACAAGTGTAACTTTGAGCTTTATGTTTTTTAACGTCTACTACGGCAAGTATGTCATAAACCTGTACATGTGAGTGATGTGTTTTGCTAAGATTTCGAAGATGTATTACTTTCTAGACCGACTTTTGGTTGGATATTGTTTCATTAATGTTAATTTATAATAGTTTCGTCGTTTGTACTAAGTTTGATAGTTGGTTTATGCCACTGTTTCCTTGCCACTGTTATTGTGTAGTATATGCGGTACTGTGGCCATCTATTTTTTCAATGTAATATACGAATATCGGTTTGTTATGCCCAACTCTCAACGCGGCACGATCGTCCGCGATCCACAAGGGCTGACTGATACTCTAAAATCGTATGGCTGGTGCCCCAATGGTCCCGGTGATATATTTGGTTCATCCCTTCATGTGGTTCACTGATTCTGGATCGCGAGGAAGTATTAGTCGGTTAAACCTTGACTTAGGGATGGTTAGGGGTATCTTCTTTTTCTTCTTTTAGGATGTTTAGGTTTGTGGGGTGCACGGTATACAGTTACATGTAATATCCTTCATAACACTTTTCATTCCATGCTATTTCATGTCCACTATGTCCTCCACTATGACTATAAAAATGTACATAAATGTTGAGTGATATTAATGAGATGATGAAGTTTGTTGACCTTTCGTCCGTCATCTTTTGGTCCTTTTCCAACGCGCTGCATGAATCTAAATGGATTATGATTCATTCCGTTTTTTCTGGGCCCAGGTAACTTATTTGTACCTGGTGATCATTCCCTCCATACTTTTGCATGTCTCCTTAAATTTCATTATCGTAATAACCCTTCCCTTACTGTAAACTCATCGGATTTTACTTACCTCGTGTCTGGGGGGTACCTCTTGTGCCAACACCACAAGTCATCTAGGGTCGGAATGCTAGCTGCCGTTTGACCTGAAATTTATTAGATTCAAAATTCCTTCTAAGAAATAACGCTTTCTGGCGGCCGATATCAAAAGCTGTAAAAGTTAATTCTTCTCCATTGTTACACTGTATAATGGAAGTGTCCATGAGCAAACCCAACTGCTGTTCGCTACTGTGTGGGAAGTCCATACCCACTGGCAAGTCTCTTTGCGCTCAAACTAGCTTCCCTCTACCTTTCTCCTAAAGTTCATTTGTTCATCTAGACTCCACGATCCCCCCCCCTATATATACAACATTCTCGGTGCGCATGTTCTTTAATAAGCCATTTAATAATAATGGAGCTCACAAATCTGGCTAAACATACATATTATAAATCCGCATCAGGAAAATGCTTGGGATATATTTTGGTAAACGGTTTTAAGCTTTGTAGTAATAATTAGCCTGTAAAAACTCAGTAAAATGGGAACTTTTTATAATATCGCTTCTTCTCTCAGGTATCATGTTTTTATAACAATATGATGATGTATTGACAAGAAAATGTACGTTTTGAAATCCCAACATTTTTTAACGTAGCATTAAATAATTATTTGCCATTGCTGTTAAATAGAAAAAGTATATATTGAAGAAATCGTATATAAACGAATGCGATGAAACAAAAACAAACGCGAACAATGTTTTCCTAACTGCCCTGCAAATTTTCACAATAAAATCTTTATGAATTTGCTACTAGATCATTTGTTATAATTTGTAAGCGGGTAGACAATTTAGATAAAACGTAAATGTATGGAACCGACGTGCGAGGGTAGGGTGATATCATCATTTTAAAATCTCATAATATCCTCTAGAATGATTCTTCTTTTCAGATTCTCTTTCAATTTGGCGACTCCGTATTTTAATAAACGCCGACATGGATTTAGGGTGAGTTCGTGTCCGGATGTTCTGACCCCGTTTATGCTCTTCGGCGAACGTTGTACGAGCCAAAGCATAAAAGTGGGTCCCACTTCACGCTATCTACCGTCTCAGTGTCACCACTAAAGTGAGTTAAAAAACACGCATTTTCCTCTAGCCGGGCCACATGGAAAAGTTTGGCACTTAAGGGCGCGGCTGAACTATCACGAGTAGCACCTTAGCCTTTGATTTATGGGTCCCAGCCGAAAGAACACGGATCTACACTGCGGGGGTGGTCTCAAATGCTTCCAAACTTCTACTCTGCGGCTCTCCTTTCCTCTTTCATTGTCCTCCTCCCGGCAACTTTACATAACTAAGTTCATTTGTAATGAATTTACTTAATGCGCTGTTGCTCGCTTTGAAGAAGAGCAGAGATTCGATTGTTTAAAGTTTTGCAAAAAGAGGCTGACAGGCAGCGAAAGAACACTTTTAACACGATATTTTGTGACGTTGCGTGTTCTTTATTATCAACTTTTCAGTTATGAGTTAAAAATAGAAAATTTATAACGTTTTAAAATGAATAATGAGATAAAACTGGACAAAATATACATCAATATTTCTTTTTCTTCTGTGAACTAGATTCCAAATAATGATCAGTATTCCCATCACTTTTTATAAGTAATCAGAAATGAACTTGAACGAAGCAGGGACGAGAAAGTAAAAAAAACTTTATTTACATCTAGTATAATTTGTTTTAAAATTATTAAAGTGTACAGAGCTAGTTGAACGGCTTTAGCTGTACATTTATGTTAAGCAATAAAACTCGGAGAGCCCCTAATTAAGCAATTTAACTACTACGAATTAAACTAATTATCACAAACAATTATTATGACTGTGCTAATCATTATAAAGTAAATTTGCTTTGCATGTTCTTTAGCAAAAAGTTTAAACATTAAAAACACATAAAGGTTTTATAACAAAATTATTATTTTACGGAGTGTCCTTCGAACAAATTTTAAGGGACGATGGATTGGAACTCTTGGCCCAGTACAATGGCCTCTAAGTTTTACAGACTTTTTATATGGATTTTTGGGGACTATTAAAATCTGTAATCTACAAAACCTAAATATTTGACATCTATCTTGAGCAAACAATTATCTATTCCGAATAAATATTCTGATTTACTTTAACACTGGTAGTCCCTGTGTTCTACCCTTCCTTTAATCACATCCATGATTTTTGTTTTGCCGAATATTGTCATTCTTTACTAAATAGATAACACACCTTTCCTGGAGTGTATTATACCCGGCCTACATAAAAGTGTAAATACCTAGGAAAATATATTGAACACGGAGAAATGTAAATATTTTTAAACAAAACCGTCTTTTTTTAAAAAAATCACATTTTATGTCAAAAAACAATGAAACGAAAAGTTTATTCTGAAACCGATATACATCTATAACTAGACGTTTTAACAAACATTTTATAAAAACAAAGGAAAAAACAATGAAACAAAAAGTTTATTCTGGAACCGAAATACATCAAAAACTAGACGTTTTAACAAACATTTTATAAAAACAAAGGAAAAAAACAATGAAACAAAAAGTGTATTCTGGAACCGATATACATCGAAAACTAGTCGTCTTAACAAAATTTTTATAAAAACAAAAGAAAAAACAATGAAGCAAAAAGTTTATTTTGGAACCGATATACATCTAAAACTAGACGTCTTACCAAAAATTTTATAAAATCAAAGGAAAAAAAATGAAACAAAAAGTTTATTCTGGAACCGATATACATCTAAAACTAGACGTCTTAACAAAAAATTTATAAAATCAAAGGAAAAAACAATGAAACAAACAGTTTATTCTGGAACCGATATACATCTAAAACTAGACATCTTAACAAAAGTTTTAGAAAAACTAAAGTTTATCAAAATCGGACCCAAATTCTGGAAATTAAGGGTAAAGACACACATCTTCCGTGTGACACCCCTTGAATAAAATATCAATAAGCAAAAGTGACATATTACTGACCATTTGTAATAAATAAAAAATTAAAATTCTGGCTACAGTACAAACTTATGGTAAATTATTATGGTCAATATCGATTTGGAAAAAATTGTAAATATATTCTAATTGTCAAAACCTGTAATATAAAATCGATTTCTTTTGCCAACCTAATACTTTACCTCTCACGACCATACAAATCGTTTTGAAATAAATCTACGAAAAGGGTCAACGGTAAATTAATCAATAAATTTCAAACAATCGACTGATATACCACGTTGTAATACAACTTCTTATTTCCGTTAGAATTATAAATTGGTTTGAGAGGAAGTTTTATTTTAAGATCTACACTGTTATCATAAAATTTGAAGAAATTTAATTATTAAAAATATGCTTGCTGTTTATAATCAATGAATCCATAACAAGGTGTAAACTGACAAACACACGCTTTAGAGAGATGTTTAAGTATTTAACGTGAAAACAGTTTACACTAATAAACTTAACGTTTCAGTTAGTAGCTACAAGAAGTAAATCGAATAATCCGATAAACCTATAAAGCTAACTGGAGCGAACGATTCAGTACCGCTGTGACGGCAAAATTGTATTGAAGGGGTCTTAAGTTACGTGGTCACTAATATCGATATCAACTTAAATTATAAACAAACACTAAGCAAATTTATTAGAGTTATTGTGTAAAAAGCAAATCAATTCAAAAAAGAGATACAAAAAAAAATATCAAACGGCGTATATTACACATCGAATGCCAAGATTAAAGTACTCTCGTTAGGATTTTATCCTCGGGTACATAACGGATCCGGGATTTCCTAAAAGGATTTGTTTTTAATTCCCAAGCAGAGGATTAAACGACATTAAATTCGCAGCCAACTCTGCATGATTCTTCTTTTTTCCCCTCCTGTTATTTTCCCGTTCGTACACGGGATACCAAGCTAAAATCATTACGTCATGATCCTTTAAACCGTGAAATCCTTGGGAGGATTTGTCATTTTTGAATTTAATTTTCGTCCTTTGACCATGAAGACTTCTTTCAATCTTTGTTCCCGTGGTCATTTATATTCAACATTAAACAAAATAACTAGTTGTCATGAATACGGTTTCATGAATCCGATAATAAATGAACTTATGCAAACAAAATAACGTAATTAATTGATATTATTAATGCAAACCAACTACCAGGAAACCTTATTAGCACTGTTAAACATAACATAACATTTTCTAATGAATGAAATGTACTGTTTTTAAAAATAGTAAATTCGTCAACTCACTCGTAGGCAAGTTTTTGTCTGAATGGCAGGAATTTTATAAGGATTTCGGAGGGGATCATTGTACCAGCTCACATTCCCTGTGGCGTACTCATAACTCGGTAGTTTCAAGAATGCAGGACATATCGCAATTTATGTACCATAATTATATAGATCAGTTCGTTGGCTGGCATATCTTGTCTCCTGTCTAGTTTGTTGGTGGTTTCAAAAAAATCCATGGGGAATATAAAATAACAACCACTCAAAAAAATTATTATATGATTTCAAAAATAGTAATAGTTCAGTAAAATTAAGGGTATAAGCCATTGTTTGATATCTTTAGAATACATTGTATAGTTTGAAATAAATTGTGGGATTTTGATTTGACCTTGCAGGTCCGTCAATTCTAGTTCTAACCAACGAATTAAGCCTTGACAATAAGTCTATTATATTTCATGGTCCGATTGACCAAATAACTTATTTCAATTAATTAATCTTTACGAAAGATATTTGTTGAAATGAAAAAGTTAGTGTCACGAGCGGGATTCGAACTCAGACCTTCGGCTAATTACGCCGTTCCTCTACCACTTGAGCTATCGTCACTTCGATCCTGTCGGACAGCAACTCTCCATCTCAGCCTACAACCTCGAAAATGACAAAAAGAGGGAAAATTCGAACGGTAATTTTTTCTGTAAAGTCTAATGTCTATATAAATCTAATATTTCTACAGGCAATTTATAATGTTGTACGATACAACGATAACCGACTCTCCTATTTTTATCCTCCAAGTACCTCAGTGCCTTGTCAAGTATGGATAAAATAACATAAATAACAAACCCATACTAAAAACGTAATAAATAAAGCATAATGGTCTGGTTAGTATTCCTTTGCATTCCTCGTGATATTTAAATATCAGCCTCTTCATTCATGCTAATAAATTAAATTCACAGATTCATTCACACTGTGGTATGTAATAAATTAACATCGAATACTCGATATTAATGAGTGGTATTTAGAGATAATTCCCTTCTTTCATACTAAAAATCCCGTTCACATTACTCGACATTACTTTATATTCATCCGGATAATTGGTGATAAGTCCTCGCATTCATGCAAGAAAAACATTCGTTCCAATAAATAACACATATCACATACAACACAAACAAATGGCTCTGAGATGATGATTTTAACTGGAATCTAGAAAATAAAAATCAATTATAAAAATGTTGTAATGCTAAACTAATGTTTATGTTAATTTGTGAACGAAATTCCTCATTTTCAACCACAAGGTACTGAACTTTAATAGATTTTAAAAATAACTTTAAAAAAAATCTTTTAGTTCATATTACCTGTTACTGATACTTTCCTTGTAAATTACTGAAAGTATAAACATATATATAAAAGCATTAGCTCGCATTTTCTTTTTTCAAAAATTCTTAGTCAATTTTTACCAATTTAGAATTTTATTTTATTTATAGTTTTGATACAATAAGTAAGTAAATTTAAGGGTTGTGTGTTACTATTGTAGTTCAAAACGTTTATTTTAGATACGCTTATTTGTTAAATTAAAATGTTTCCTTAGAAAAAATAAAGAACTATTACGCTTTTATATGTAACCAAAAAGACAACGAACTATTAAGAAAAATAAAATATTCACGTGGTTTTTTTCTCGAGTAGAAAATAAATAGACATTTCATTTAGGATAGATGTGGGGGGGGGCAATATTGAGGCAGCTATAATTTGCTCTACTGCAATATTAAACCGGGGCAAGGTAACAAATGCGTGTCCGGTGTTTTCTAGTGTGACGGATAAGAAAATAAAAGTGCCATTATGATACGAATTGGTTATTTCGGGAGCAGGGGCCAAGTTAGGAGACATTGGTATTGCTAGGGGTGGCATGTGCCCATTTAGAGTCGTTTGACGTCGGGCAGGCTACGAGAGCGGCATTTGAATTGTAAACCTTGAGCCTGGCATCGAGCGGAACGATTTCTGCAGATTTGCGACCCGTTCCACCTACTTTTACCCCTATTCTATAAAAGGCCCCTCTACCCCTCTACAAAAAGGCAACCTGAGTCTCTAAATCCTCGCAAAAGCTTATTTGAAATAGTATTAAAGCAAATCGCGAAACCCTATTTTGAATACAAAGATCTCTTTTTGAAGGATGTCATTGCTTTTCGGGAAATTATCATACCTTTCCGAGAGTTGAGAGTCATGAAGTGTGGGATCATTTCTCTCTTTAATTGCTCTTTTGATATTAAGATATCACAAAACATTATTTTCTTGTCATGAAAAACTGTAAATTCTCATAATTCAGTAACTTCGCAACTGTTATATTATTAATAAAACTGTAAAGACTGGCAATTAACTTTAATCGATGTAAGTGTGTATTATAGGGTAATATAATAAATAGGATAATTTTTATCTCACAGGGTATTTATAATGAAATTACGGCATTATACCTAAACCATACATATTGGTTACCTCACTAAAATTACCGAGAGAAAGATTTCTAAAAAAATAAATTATTACATGATTACATGATTTTAATCTATTACTTTATACACATATATATATACTTTACTTTATTTTATTTTATACAAAATATTAGTAATTTATAATTAATATAACTAGTAATATATAAATAATAACTACAATTCCGTTCTGTTCATTTACCGTGGTAATTTCGTTCTCTATTTTCCTGATGCTTTTGAATAGTTGTAAGAAAATGTTAGTTCAATACATTAGCTTCATCGGTATCGTCGATTATGCACTTTTGGCATAGCTTTGTAAGAAAAATTTGCAAACCTTGTGTATCCGGAGATGTAACTGATTTGACTACCTCTCCGAATTTTATCCAACCATGCCATTCTGCCAAGTGTCAGCTTATTCCGTACCCTAGAGGTTTTTAGAAACCCGATACCCAGAGGCACTTCTCGGGTCACTCCAAGAATAATGGAGTTTCTGAGCGGAGAAGTTCAGCCTCTTTTGAGTAGTACTCATAGGTGGAAATAAAAACGTTGATGAATTAATCGTCACTTCACAAAAAAATCGTTTGTGTTAACCTGCATTAGTCATTAGAGCTTATGAATTTGATATTACAGTTATCATGAACATTAATTGACCCTTCTTTTATATTGAAAGCAATTTTTAATTGTTATCATTGCACGTGTAAAGACGGTAGAAATAAATATTTTGTACAACTTAATCTATCAACAGAATTATCATTTACTCACTCACTCTCTCTCTCTCTCTCTCTCTCTCTCTCTCTCTCTCTCTCTCTCTGTCTCTCCTCTCTCTTCTCTCTCTCTCCTCTTTTCCCCACCATTATAAATGTACAATCGTTAACTGCTCACTGGGCTGATATCAATACAATTTTCAGTGAAAATCATATATTCATAACTACTATCTCAGTAACGTCTCTTAAACGTTTGGTACCTTCTACCAGCATCAGCTTATTATAGTAATCTAACGATAGAATCAAAGTAGCGGTGTTGCTACATACCTTTCATTATAAAATATTAATCATCATCTAATCATAATCTTGATAAAACTTAGTTTGTAATTTGCAAAATTACTACCAACTATCGAAAATATCTTTTTTGATTTTTTTTATAGACCCCCTAAAATTGGTTACAATGTGTGGCGTTTAGTGACCGTTAGCCAATGATTATTTGGAGATCGTGAGATGCGGTCTGGTGTGACGTAGGTGTAAGAAAAACATTTTCTTTATTGTGCCAACGTTTCGATCTTTATTGAGATTATCTTCAGGGCTCAAAGTGTTTGTTTTCTGTGTAGATGTGTCATTCTTGTGTATCTTGTTGAGAATGCCTAAACTCAATGATGATCATTTGATGATCTCATTAATGATCGAACGATTGGCAGGATAAATAAAATGTTTTTCTACAACCTACCTCACACCAGACTGCATCTCACGATATCCAAATAATCATTGGTTGAAGATCGTGGGTTCGTGACACTCGCTTTTTTTATTTCAACCAATACCTTACATAAAGATTACTTAATTGAAAGGAGTAGTTTGGTCTTAATTTAATATAAACTGTAACGATCAATATAAAAAGTGAACCACTCCAAATCTTAAATCTAGCAAACTTTACATATATACCCCTTGAACCTTCGATTCATACCAAAACACGTGATTCCACTCTAGGTTTGATTTTAAATAAAGATATAAATATTATACAGTCTTTTGGACAATTCTCTCGTCCAAAAATATCTTATCATGACTTTACATATTGCTTTTTAGATATCAATCCTCCAATAATAAAACAAAATAATTTACATTAGCGATTTTAAAAAGAAAAAGAAGTGAATAAAAATGAAGACGCATTAAACTTTCTGATAAATAAACCTCTGGCAAAAATATGGAAATTACCATTTTAAATAAACATTTTGTAACATTAATGGCTGTAATGCCCTTCTCAAAAAATACGAGTTAACAAAAGTCCTTCGCCTTGGGATGATAAAGAACCCATAAACCTAACTAAACTTAGGTCATTGTATTATACCAAATATCAAAGAAATAAGACTGACGAGAACAAGAATACCTACCGTAGGCTACGTAATAAAATGAAAAATCATATAAGAAATATATGCATATATATATAAACATGCAATTTAACGACGTCAATAATCCTAAAGACTTCTGGAAAATTGTAAATAAGCAAATAAATTCCAACGATAAATACAATATCAAAAGATCCTATTATTCCGATAAGTTATATATTCCAGTTCGACGGGGAATACTATTTAAAAAATAGTAAAAAAATAGTAAAAAATAGTAAAAAAATAAAAGAATTAGAAATGATTAATACCATAAATACCATCAATTCAAAAATTATTAGATCAGAGGAATTATCTATATTTCTTATCAAATTAATTATAAATAAAATTAGTCTTATATTAGCTAATTTCTTCAACTCGGATGTCTATAATGGTATATCTCCCGATGATTGGAAAAGGTCTTATATAATCCCTCTACATAAAACTTAATATCCAACTGGTTGTTCAAATTGTTGTCCAATTAATATTTTATCATGTCTTGGTAAAAATTTTACAAACTAATATTTATTCAAATCTATCAATCTATCTATTTTGAAAGTAATAATATTATTAACACCTTTCAAACAGGACGAACAGTACCACTGAACATTTTTAATAAAATTGTTAAATGACATAAAACTGGTATTGGTTAAAAAATTGTTATTTTAGTTCCCATTGACAACAGTAAGGCCTATAACAGTGATGATCATGATATACTCAATTCAATGCTGATTACTCTATCACGTAATGTTGTCAATTTGTACAGAACTTACATTTCTAATAGGCAATAACATGTAAAATTTCAAACAAAAATTATTTCAATTGAATGTTCATTAATCGTGGTGTACGTCAAGAGTCTATGCTATCGGCTTTATTGTTTATCTTATACGAAAATAGAATCTGTTTCGAAATTGCTAACTGCCTTTTTTGAATGTATACTGATGTCCTGAATATATATGTAAATTCACAACGGTTTAATAAAAACGAAAGCATATTAAAACTAAATAGTAACATATGGACTTTTAAAAAATGGAGCATGATCATGGCTTATCAGTTATTATTAAATAATGTAAAGCTATTTTATTAGGACATCGCACACATATTGCAAATTTAAAGAAAGATAGTACTACAGAAATCAAAAGTGAGATAGTTTATTAATTTTAAACAACAAAATAAAAATTCTAGGGTTAGAAATATGTGAATACTTAACCTGAATACACATATTTCTAAACAGTGTAGCAGAATACATTCCATTCTATATCAATTTAAAAAATATTGAACATTACATATCCATTAATATTGCATTATTCATTCATAAAGCTGAAGAGTTTTAATGCACTAACGCTTGAAAATATAACATGTTGCCTTGCGGTAATTTCAATCTTTTGATTAAAATTCTTCATAAGCTACATGATATTATTAATATGTGTTTTCGCTGGATTTGTAATCTACAATATGATTCTAGAATTTGTGAAAAATACTATAAGTTATCTATATTAAAAATTGTTCATTTTTCAAAATGCAAATTTTTGATTATTTTCCTAGGCATAATAGCAATGCAATAACCATTTTAACTATTTTATATTACATATATTTTAATATAAAATTCTTTTAATTGTTTTTTATGAAAAATAAAAATAATCGGTCTTCATCGATCCACTGTCCTAATGAAGAATCTTCATATTTCCATGAAGGGGGTTGCAATCAAGATGACACTACTATGTTGCCATTGTTAATATTCAATCAACCGGGGCTGTTAGCACCCTCGCCAGAGTGAAGAGGTAATGACAATCAGCCGTCACGAGAAGAGCGGTCTTTGAATTACCATGATTGAAAAAGCTGTTTGTTCAGTTTAAAAAAATATTGGAGTAAAATATTTAAAATTATAAAAAAATCTTGTTCAAATAAATTTTGCCGATTCGTTTTTATAATTGTATTTATTTTTATTAAGTATTTAAAGTTTGCTCCTGGCGGGCGTTTTAGGTATTCAAAGTTCACCCGGCGGTATAAAATATTCGTGATCGATTTTACAAGAATCCGTTCTCGTGTTAATTGAAAGGGGATTTAAGTTCGGGGATATTAATGAGTGTGAGCCATGAAAATTTGCCATAAATCCGATCGGCGATGTTTTGAGTTTTAACAGTAAACGGAAGCCAGGGTGGAGCCTGGCGGAAAGTTCGAAATGAAAACAACCGGCGATAAATGAAAATCCGGGCGACAATACTTCACTCGGAAAAGTTCAGCGTTTTCTCATACTAATCGCTTTGGGAGGGTGGTGGATAAATGAAAATTTAATAAAGATTTGCACCACGTCCTAAAGTTTCTCCGTTCCACCCTTGAGCAACTTATGTATTAATATGCTTGCTTAGTAGAAAATCCAAAGTCCTATTTGAGATTTAATCATGGAGAAAGGCTTTTAATCTCCCACCGTGCCGAAAACCTTATAAAATGTTTTCCTTTCAGTGCGTTCATCGTTTAAAAAAAAATCTTCTATCAATCAGATTGTTTTTACATGGTAATATATAGTTTACATTTGACAAATTTGTACGGCTTGATTAATTAAGCAGACGGCAAAATTTATAAAATTACTTCTTACCAACTTACAAACCCGTTTATTCTAATATTTTCATTTTACCAACATTACTGCATTTCAATTACAACTTCTTTTATAGACCGTGTTTTTGAGGATTTTCTAAGGCTCTCAATGAAAATTTTGTCTGGAAGCATTTCTTCGATTGAAGTTTTTTGGTAGAGAATATGAAAGTATACAGCATTGAAGAATCCGTTATCATGCAGCGGGTCATACTAACTTATTTTGTTCTTAAACAATATTAAAATTGTATCTTATATTCTTATTTTTCTACACTCTAGTGTTGTTCATGATTAATTATATTTTTCTCACACTTGTGTAATGTAATACATCAATTTCATTGAGTGCTACCGACCCAGTAAAACTTCTAGTTGTTTCTTTCAGACAAAACCACTTTGGAAATTTTTATAGAACTATTTTTTTTTAATTTTGAGTGGAATTCGTATTAATTAAATCGTTCATTGTTTTCAATTACATCAACTTTACGGAATATATTATTTTTAATACTGCTTCAAAAAATAAAAAAGTATTGAACGGTTAATGAAATAATGTTTGAATCTACATAATAATAAATAAATACCCAATTTTTTAAACGTTAACAGCAAACATTTTCTTACCAATTGGATGAATATCTACCCAATTACAGAAAAATTAATATGTATAAATAACAATGGTAAATTCAAAATTATTTTGTGGTGTTTAGTATACTCTATTTTATCAATTTGTCTGTTTAATAGTGGGTACCTACTTGACCATTCAGCGTAATTTTACTTCCTTAAATACAGAAGGAAATTTATTCAAAGAAATGATAATAAAAGTGTGTTAAAAATATCTAACGCCGCGCAAAAATTCAACTCAATAAGAGAGCCTCAGTTTACAAGCTCGTGGCAATTAAGGAAGCGTTGCTCTATGTCAAACATCGCGTAGAGATCTTATAATTCGGATTCACAAATTGCTCTGTTAAACCATAAAGCACCTACTGCCAACATTCAAACATTCTAAAAGTGTTATTCCCAATAAGATCTCTTAAAGCAGATATGAATGAAAACGTTCGAACACAACTAACTATATGGAGTAAAGAACATGCTGGTGTAAAGGAAACGGAAAATACCTAGAAAAGAAGCATTCTCTATAGGTTTAATGATAGATCATACATTAACGACATCGGATATTACAGCACAAAAGAAAAAAAGAAGTATTTCACGCATGGAAGAAAATTTATGGAGCCTCGTTTCGAGGAAAAGAAAGTTTTATATAAGCCTACGACCAGAGATGTTCTGAAACGCATGATACACCGCGTAAAATTAAAAACGAAAATTCTGCTCTACGAAGTGCTGTCCTTTAGGCTTCTTTCAGACATTCAGACTAGTTGAACGGACGGGTGTCAAGGAGTGTAACGTGGTAGCAAAATGTTTGGGAATGGCCCCAACCTATTCACACGCAGTCAACTCGTCCGCTCAGGCGGGTGGCTAGCAGACTCAAGTCTCATTGAAGATAATCTATTAATCCCGTGATGTGGGACATGAGGTGTGAGGAGTATAGTGATAAACTTAAAAAAAAAACGAAGCTTGGACGTAAGGAGCACAACATTATTTGGGCGAACGCGCTTTTTTCCCAATTTTATAACAACGGATAAACCCACACTTTTCTTTACTGGGTTCCCACCTTTTTTCCTTCTCTTTTTGTAGAAGAGGAAGCACAAGATGTGCTCCTTCTTCCTCGTGTTCTAGCATCGTAGTGACCTCCCGTTGGGATGAAAGGTTGATTCCGCAAGTTGCCTGGTATGAAACCAGCAAAGAAAAGTCTTCACAAGACAGTAAACTAATTGAGAGTCAACCGGGCAACTTAGTTGAATCAACCAAACCGCCTCGTCTGAAAGAGGGGGTAAACCACCTTCGTGTAGGATCTCTTCGCCGTATCGGGTTCAAGGACTCAAACCATATTTTTTGGAGTGCCCCAGCTGGAAAATGGATATACAGAAAGCGGCGGATGAAAACTCTAAAAAAAGGCTCTAAAATTGGAATACATTATAAATATGTAAAAGCATGGACGTTAACATATAATAATTTGCTAGCCAACAATGTCTTATTAATTTATTCAATAAATAGAAAAATGTGTAGTCCGTTGGTGTGGATTGCGGAGATACAAAGGTCAAAAATATGAAAGAGAGTTTGAGGGGAATTGACCAATATGCACTCTAAGGTATGTTAAAGGTTCAAAAACAATATGCAATACATTAAGCGTAATACTTATGTAATTATACGAACGGGAATAAAAAATTAATATAAACTTTTAAGCGGCTGGCAATTCAATTTTTTAGGTAAAAAATATAAGGACGCTTGCTGTTTTCAATTTAAACATCTTAAACAACGGTAATTTCAACGGAAAAAAATAAAAAGTAGGCACCAATTACAAAACCGTGATTTCACGTTAAACTCACATCAAGACTTCTATTATGAAAATGATTAAAATGTCTTTTCAGATTAAATTACTTTACCTGTAAGCATTATGACGTTTTAACCATGGCTACGAAACACGAAATAAAATGTATATTTTAAGTCTCAAAGATTTCAAATCTGTCGGGTTTTTTTGCATCAAATAGATTAATGATTTTTCCCGAATGTCAAAAAATACATATGTAAAAGAAGACATTTGTCGATATATTGATGATTAAGTTCAACTTTTTAGTATCTTTAAGCCAATGATTTTTCTCTGTCAGTGTCAAATGTTAAGAGGCTATCAGCAAAACAGCATCAATTCTCCATTAAAATTTATTCATTTTTATTCTTCTTTTTTTATTGTAATCCCCCTTTCTGTTTTCATAGTTGAAAAATCTCTTTTCTTTAGGCCTAATTTTAAATGATTTTGTTACAATACAAAGTAGAATACTCCGATATTTTGGCGATCCTGTGCTATTTTCTAGAACATGCATTTATATTAAAAAATTACTTTTACGTTATGATTTTGTTAATATTATTTTTATTTAAAAAATATTGAACATAAAATAATGTATTAAATATAAAAACAACTTCAAAATAAGGCCTACAAAAACAATATCTTGTCTGCTAGATTCAAGCTCAATTTGGAATTCTGTATACTCGACTGAACCGACGAAACCTGAACAGATACCACGGCCTCTACCAACTACTATATCCAAGCTATCGGCGACAATAAAACTTACAACCTATAAAACGTTATTACAATCTATTTGAACGTGCAAGCTTTCTTTATCCAACGCCTCCAAATCGTTCCACTTAAAATTCTCATATTGATTGTACTATCTATACAACCTTCACAACGACAAGCACATCCACCCTATTAGAATATTTCACAGTATCATTTCTCATAACTTCAAAAATTTTGACCTCCTTTCTTGTAGATCTGTAGGCAGTGAAGTTTAAGTAGTGAACAGAAAGAAGTGGTAAATAAGAATAATATAGATGACTTTCTGACATTGTATTATGAAATAATTGTAAAATACATTGTAAAATTCCAGATCGTAATAAAATATTGCAAAAAAATATATGACTAAAATAATTTGTGGATAGCACAATCTATTTATGGATAGTAATTGTTTGTGCGTGCAATAAATTAAAACGCATTAATGTATTCTCTTTTAAATAATGAAATGATTAATTTACTTTCTTTTTAAATTATCATGATAAACAAGGGACAACAAACCGAATTATTTAATCATCACTCACAAACGGATGAACGTCAAAAACATATGTTCAAACAATCGCAGCGTTATTTTTCTGAAATAGATTTGTTGAGTAGAGATGAGCGTCTATTTTTGAAAACAACTTTTCTTAACCACTTTTGCAAAAAAGAGCCATCTCAGACACGAATTTTATGTTAAGTACGGGCATTTAATTTCAGCCACCTTACAGTTTAGTTAGGAAAAAAGAACATTCTTTCTTTTTGATGATGCCCTTTCGTTGGACTGCTTTGAATGACGTATTTCTTTGTGTATTTTTTGTGAAAAATGCTTCTCTCCATAACGTCCTTTCATTGCTTAGGTTTAGAGTTGTTTTTATTTTTGTTTTTAATTATATTTTCATATCTCTTTTTACCTAAAAAAAAGAGTCTGCCATATATTTTTTTTAAATTTAGAATTTTAAAATGGCCGCCTTGGGAAAATCTAATCTTCATGAATTAATAAATCTTGACAAACAAATGTATCTACGTGAGGACTAAGCCTGCCCTTTTGCAAAATTAAATAGACTATTCCAGAGTTTTTATGTTAAATAAGCTTATACGAAACGGCACTATATTTTGCCGAAAACTGGAGTAGATGAGCCGTTTTCTTACCCTCGTGGGGCGTCTAATAAATTGGCTGGTTTGGTGACTTAGCCTACGTGCGCCAAATAACGAAGACTGCATTCGGTTCGTTCGCAATTCACGAGTTCATAACTGAATCATGTAAATGATTGGCTCCGAAGCACTTTTTTGAAAAAGGGGCTGTGGCACTGAACGAAAAAATGAAGACGTTTGGAAGCTACTTTCGACGTTTGGCACAATATTGAAGTAAAGGTTTTGATAACAAATGTACGAAATATTACAAATATATAATTATAAACTACAGTTAAGTTATCCATAAGTATATTCACTCAACGACAAAAAATGAACACTCGTATTTTTGTTTTTGTTTTAATCTCAAGACAAGCAAAAAGTATTTTTATCGTTGAATTGTATTAGTTACAACGTACTTATTTTAATGTAAACCAAATTAAATCATTAGAAATTCGTGCGTTTTATTTAAAAAAAATATTTAATTAAGAATGTTTGGAAGCAAGACATCCAAAATACCGTAAAATTATTTAGTGACAGATTAAAATTTAACTAACAGTTTACTGGTGCCGAAGGCCGGGTAGAGGAAACGTGGTTGTTCTGTTGTATATACCTACCTTGTGTTGAGAGTGAATGCATTTATGAGCATGAATGTGGGAAGTGAAAGGATCGATGGCGGATTATCGAGTACCCCATCGGCCCTCAAATTAGTTTAGTTGTATAATATGTGTAAAGGTTGTGTTGACAGTGAATATATTTATTACCATGAATGTGTGATGTGAGAGATTTGAGGGCAGAATATCGAGTACCACATCGTCCCGTTAGGTTAATTGTATAATATATGAAAAGGATGATAAAGGAATATCTAGTACTCATCCTAATTGAATAAATGGTATCTAAATAGGAGTGATATTCAATATTTTGATGATTCACAAGAATGAACGTGAGTACCAATGTGTTTGGAACTGCATGTGTTGGGTGCTTAATTGACCTGGCTGTTGACAGCACCCCTTCCTGCTGCACAACCTCAGTGGCTGGACAGATAAGACTGAGGTCTGCCCCCGGACTGCCATCTACCGTGCTTGGTAATTCAAGAGTCTGCAAGCAGTTTTCTCCAAATTACAAAAGCTGGAATTGTCGGTGAACTACGAAAAGCCAATAAACTCTACTTGGCTCATGTTTCTATGTATAGCTGGGCTGTCTATTATAACTTAATCTTGACACACCCTTGATATTGGTGCATGGTTCAACCACTGATTCAAAATATCTTAATAATAATCAAACATTCTCAGTTTACATTCTTATTTTAATGTTAAATTTAGTATCATAATTCAATTTATCGTCACCAGCTTCAGTGTAACTTTAGTACGCTTGGCTTCGGAGTCCGAACTTATCATCTCAAATATAATTATATAACCCTCATTCATTAATTTAATATTTTTGTTAAGAACAGTTTATTGATTTAGTTCATTCAATTTTTAACGTTCTGTTCAAATTTTTGAGGGTGACCTATCATCTGAGCAAAGTATAATTTCTCGGCTTATAAACCAGATTTTTTGTTCAATTTTTCTCACTGACTGCTCCAGAGAGTCGGTACAGAAAAACCTCTTCCTCAAACGCGCTTTGATATATGTTCTCAGGCCATTTTGAACTTTCTTATCAATGAAATCACTCAATAAAGACTGTATACTGATTTTTGTTTTACCCCTCTTTTAGATAGTATTTCAAAAGCGATTAACTGTAATTATCTAAAAATGATTTTCTCTCTCTCCCACGAGTAAAATAACAGGGAAAGTTATGAATTGTCTTGTTGGAACTTGTTTAGAATTGTTAACGAATAACTAATATATATGTTCATTCTCGTCAGATCGTTCCACCTAAAATGTAATTTTGCTTTAACTTTATTTTGACTCCTGTCGCTCTAAAAGTTATAATGTTTCAGCACGATCGAGTTGTTCTCTTGTACATATGGGATTCGGTTTTGTCTATATCTCATAACCATTTCGACATACAGATGATATTGAATAAGATAACTCCTAAGGCGAATTAACTTGGCCGAAAATCATATTTCTCTATTGTGTATATTTTTTATTTATAAAATCAGTCTGCTGGATGCTCAAATATCGCTATATATAATATTGTATGGCTGTAAAGGATATAAATGGCCGGAAGGGGGGCAGCGTGGAGTGTCTTAGCCTTAATTGTCCCGGCTCCTTCCGCACTGACGCCATTAATCTTTGTTAGGCCCCGTTATGGGACGTCCCACCGTCCATAGAGGTAAAGCAATATCTCATACGGCAAATGATGAACGGACCAGAGCAAACACTTACAACGAGGCAGAAGAACATTGATTATGGTCCATAAGCCCGGCTCACACATCGCCAATCGATCGGAACATTAACCCAAACGCTTTATGAAAGAGCGGCAATCGATGATAATATTAATTGATTTCACAATTTTTTGACACAAGTTTTTGACATGGAATTCTGTACCAAATTCGACCTTAATCAATTTTTTATCATTCTGAAATACATTCAGCAAACAACCAATTTCAACCTACCATGGTATTTGCTAGGATATGCGCAAAGCGTGTATAATCTTGAACCAGAAAATTCAAAAAATACTCTTTTCCAAGGCTTTTCATAAAGGGCTATTACTAACAAAAAAATTTCTGGTATTATAGTTTGCCCAACTTTAGAAGCGGAAATTTTAGTGACACCAATTTTATTAATAAATGGATAGAATCCTTAAGGTTTTATTAATAAAACAAGTTCATTAATTTTCCGTAATTTATTGGTGCAAAAATAATTGGAATATTCATTTTTCATCACATGAGGGGTGTACACTGTAATGTACTTTCTTCCGTAAGACAGTTAAGTTGTTAAGTGACTATTTTTTATTTAAGAACTTGGCGTTTTTTTGTTATTTTAAAGGTCTATGTATATTCACATCTTTCACAGTAATTGTGTGTTTTCCGTTCGCTTTATTTTGTCTTTCGTGATTTACAAGAGGTTTCGATCGTGTTTGGCACTCGGTCTTGCTTTAGAAAATACGGAACGTCGTGCGCCATTATGAAATAATATTTGACGGACCGATGCCGGGAACTGTATTTCCAACTGAAATACGCTTTAACGAGGGTATTCTTCGGGGAAGCATACTTGGCCTATTTCCATTTTCCATATACACTATGACGGACTATGTCTGTTACAGACAAACCAAACAAAATTAAGACCCAATTCTTGTGGATCTTTCCCCGTCCGAAGAATAGTGGCAAAGGAATTAAAAAATAAAGACTTTTATTACAATTGTATAAAAAAAGGACTTTAATTGAAATATAAAAAAAATAACAATAAAATAATGGCGGCTCTGCTTGAGCACATTATTTTTATACAAGAAATAAATAATCAAACGCATTCATTAATGAAAACAACAAAAAAGGCTCACTGGCAAAGTGTGACGCGATGTCGACAAAAACTGTTTATTGAAAAGGCGATGAATCCAAGTTAATGGCTCAAGTCCGCAAATTTCTTTTGATCAAGAACAACTTCCGACCACAGGAAACATCTAAGAGAGACTGCCGTGGTTCTATCAATTCCCGACGTGTTCGGCGCTTCAACCAATCAGCGAAATATGGTCATTGTCGATGCTCGGACATTATAACACTTATTCCTAATAGTCCTATACGTGTTACCATTTCAATACATACTCACGCTGATGAAAGAGCCAATCACAAACGTAACTCGGAGCCCTCCATAAATACTCAACATTTACTACTCCTGAAAATAAACCTAACGACAAGCGTACATATAGATTTTCGCTTACGTTAAAGTTTCTAGCCCTAATCAGTATAAATGGAACACCATTGCCGTTAGCTTGGAAGCATGGCTAAACTACTGATTTGGAATCTCAACAAGATTGAAAAGACTAGAAACGAACCGACATTATAGATGTTTCAAAAGACTACTTGACTCACGATCAAAATTAGACATTCAGAACAAACTTTTAATATATAAGACAACATTAAGACCTCTCTAGGCACACTGTTATGAAGTGTGGGGCCCAACAAAGGATTTCTATCCCAACGTCTCTTCTGTCATTCAAAAATACTCCGTCAAATTATAAATGCTCCTTTTTGTTTCAAATTCATAATGACCTACATATCCCGTTTAAGCATGTCTCATCAATGCATGCTATACAAATTTCGCCAATCACTAGCATCTACAATAATTTAATAGTACGACAGTTATCACTTTCAACCCTAACCGAAAATCCACCAAGACGATTGAAGCAAAAGTGGCCCCGAGGCCTTCCCAATGAGTAACTAATGAACGACCTTTCAGAATGAAGTATTTTATCACTGGGCAACTTTTTCAAGAAATAACAAAAAAGATAAATTTAGCATATATTGCTAATATTTACTTTATATTTCTAGTTGTAAAGAAAGAATAAATATGTATAATAAAAAAAACCGTAAGATTTACATTACAATTTGTAGACGTTGGGAAGAAAAGGCTCCGAGCCTTCGTATGCAAACATAAGAACACTTGGTGATCAATACTGCACTTTTTATAATTAAAAAATACAGTGTATACTTTTCTAATGGATTTTTTTTACCGTCATTCGAAGAAGTTCAGAGACTTGGAGAAGTGTAGAATGTGTTAGAAAATTGGGCTAAACCAGGAAATCTTTATCGTAGCATATTATTATGCGTACAATAATGTTTTAGAAAATCAATAATATTCCACAATATTACACCAAATGCGGTACATTTCGTTTTAACTATTTATTTATTTATTGGATTAAAAAAAAGAAATTAAGATATCTTTGCTCTAAATCACTAGACGATAAATTTTTTGTTAGATATTATATACAATTTATTTTGAAGAAAATTCAATTCTTTACCACCCATACAATTTCGGCATTTTTCATTTGTATTCTTTACGTGAATCTATATAAATTTTAAATGCTCTCAAGGCAAAACAGTTTATTTCAAATGCAGTTAATAATTTCGAAGTTGGAGCGATTAGGATTCCGATCAAGCATGCAACCATTAAAGCCAAAGGGATTTTATTATTCGGATCATTCATTATTCATGGCGGGCCAGGCTAAAAAGAGCGATTTCATCATTTTTAAACTAGACAACCGGACGATAACTTACGATTCTTCCATTGCCTGAGTTTTAATCGTTTCCAACCGTTTGCCTCATCTTTCTAAAATTTGTCCCCAAACAACTTTTGTTTGCAGAAACCAGTATTAAGTTGAAAAATAAATGAAATAGTTTTCCCTGCATGAAAAAAACTTATACTGTTTAGAGAAATATCATTGTCTGAAGAAGAGTAAGGTTTGCCGCTGAATCTAGACATTATTCAGATGCGCTCCATTTAATTCGGACCACTATAAGATTAATTTTGTTATAAGGGAAACTAAATAAATAATTTGTTAGTTTATACATGAGTAGTGGTACAAGGTAGGTGGTGAGATTGCAATTGCCGCTTACCACTGGTCGGCAAGAAAATCCAAGAGCTCATGGAGAAACTTTACAAATTAATCCGCCAAGTGCAACTAGTAATGTTTGTAAACTTTGTTAAATAATATATTTGAATATTAAATAAATTTAAGTTTAATATATTTTCAAAATATATATTTTTTAAATTTTAAGATCTACCAAGTAGATTCATTCAATGTTAAAGTTTTCTTGATTGGATTATGAGTTAGGAGACAAATGTAACCGTTTTAACTATAGACAATTTTCACATCTCGCTGCTCATTTTCTCTCAATCGCTCTCCCTCATTATCTATCTCTCGCGCTCTCCCTCCCCTTCTGTGATTCCGTTTATTTTTCATTCTCTAATGTTTAGCATTCACCCTCTTCCTTTATCTCTATCTATCTATCTATATATTTATGTATAACCTATCTATCTATCCATCTATCTATCTAGTTATCTATCTATCTATCTATCTATCTATCTATGCCTTTATGTAACTATTTATCTATCGATCTATGCATCCATCCATCCATCCATCCATCCTTCCATCCATGCATCTAGCTATCTATCTATCCATCTATCCTTATTAGTCGTCCATTTCTATAATGTTATATAATGAAAATTCATGCTTCGGTTTACAAAGTTATACAATTATTTAAAAAAAAAATATCACATGTTCTGTCACTCTATCTGTTTGTCTATCTATCCATCTACCTATATATCTATCTCTATTATATATCTGTCTATATATATGTCGATCCATCCATATATCTTTCTATTTATTTAGCTTTATATATACATATATATATACTTCACATATATATAAACATATAAACGCTGTAAAAAAATAAATAATTCTTGTTTAATATTTTTTTTCCTAGTTTCAAATTTTTACCTTTTTTTGTAGAAAAATTATACAAAGTAGCTCAGGCCCAGTTCAACTTCAAAATTTCAAATACGATCCTATACATCCTGACAGATCACTTTAACGGATTTTGTACTATGCAAAAACGGTACAATCGGGTTGTAAATTAGTAAAAAAATGACGAAGTTATTATCGAAAGTTTGAAAAAACGCATTTCGTTAAAAGCGTCTTTGGTTCAAGAGAAATTCAGCCGGGCCATCTAAAAAGATGCCATGTGCATTCTATTAGAACTGTGTTAGTTAAAGGAGTTTAATTAATTTTTTTATATTTTAATGTGTGTAATGAACGAAAACCGTTAGAATTATATTCTGTCTACTTTGTTTGTGATTCTAACAAGATATTTTGGATGTTCTATTCATTTTATTACTCTTATGTATAATATATTCATAATTATGATTATTGTTAATTTATTTAGTTCATCTATTCAACACCAATCATTGCAAAGAATTTTAGAAGTTATAGAGCTCTAATTTTATAGTTGTCTAACAACATCAATCGACTTCCCGCCTCTATGAATAATTTTTTAAACAAAGAGTTTTACGTTGCAATTTTCCTAGTACCCAGTCAACCCGTATTTCCACGAGCACGTCTCTATATCTATCCTCTTATTTAAAACGTTTCCAACTTTTTCATTTAAGTTTCTTTTTCGCCGAGGAAGAAGCCCAAACGCCCCCGCTACCGTTAATGGCCCTTCACCCCCGTCACTGACTCGCTTTTTACCTTGCGAAGTTTAAAGATGAAAATAAAGTTTTCTCTTTGATAAAATCGGAGAACACGGAAAGTGGGTATCATATGGATACAAGCGGCCATGGGGAAAGGGGCGGTACCGCCTATTTTAAATGAACGAGGAAGGGTTTTCTGCTGGAAAGTTAAAAAATTGAAGTCTTCAGGGAACAACCACGACTCCCACAGGCGAGCTTATTAGATGTTACCAGGCTGAATGACCTCACCCTTTACTTTTCCTTTACAAATATCTTAAGTTAACTTCCATCGACTAGAATGAAAATGGACGTTCCAAACTTTTTCCACAAACATCCGACAGTAGTGTACGTTAAAATGTTTGTGTTTTAAATAAACAACTATAACTCTCGTTTTATGTTAAACTTTCCATAGCTTTGTAAAGAAATGTACTATATTGAAAAGAAATTAGACGATGCAAACGGCTGTCGTTTTATGATCTTTGTAAACGAGCTGGTTGGTCCCAATAATAATTTAAAAAAGGAATAAATAAAGTAAACTAAAAATAGCAGGATTCCACTTTAGTTCACTTTAAGGACTTCACCTAGTCGACAGTAAGGCGAGGAACGGTTTAATAGCTAAAATTCATAATAACCCTATTCAATGGTAAAGTGAAACTCTCGCACAACGACCTGCAGGTCTCAAGCGGAAACCTGGGTGAAGGACCTTGCGGTATTCCCTCACATCTTATACCTGTCGTGCACGGAAACAAAAATACAAATAGAAACAAAATTCAACATAACATGCTCAATACACGGTTCGTTAGGAGCGAATTGAGCTTAGCAGTATAATCTATAGAACTGTGTAGAGATTAGTGACCGTTAATCGATAGTTATTCATATATCGTGAGATGCGGTCGGGTGTGATGTAGGTTTCAGAAAAACATTTTCTTTATCGTGCCAACGTTTCGATCTTTTATTGAGATCATCTTCAGGGTCTGGGATTTACAAACAATGTTTACATTTAACAAATACATTTAGGATGTGGAAAAGAGAATTTATACAATGCAAAATATATTTTATATTTAAACGTTGGCACGATAAAGAAAATGTTTTTCCCGTTCCAACGTTGATTGGACACAAGACGGTTCCGGAAAATAATGCGAAATAACACGGTAGCGAACTGTGTATTAACAGGGTTTTGTTAACAAAATTATACTATATGATTTTCGTGTGAACAATCTTGTTTTGTAAAGCCAATATTTAATTTCGAACAAAAGCTTTAGGTTTTATTAAATCGATACCTTTACATCATGTATAACAAATTTGACAAGATAGCGTAGAGTTCAGATTAACTTTCAAATGTTTATTTATGTACTTCGTGTACAGTTATATTAAGCTGCCAGTTTTGCAATTGGAATTAAACTTCCCTAGACGTGCTCCGCGGTTGCTAGTCCAGGGTTAGATTTATTTATCTACTAACATACATAAGGTCTAGAAACCAATTACAAAATATCAAACAATAAACCCTTTATTTGTACTAACATGTAAGTAAAATTACACATATCTCAATCATTTGCATATATGACAAATTATATATAAGTATTCTATAAAAACATAATTATAATTTGAATTTATTAGCAACTTTTTAATTCAGTTAAGTAAAAAAAATTCTTTTTATTGCATATTAATTAGCATCCAACCATTAAACAGTATAAAGTTTATTAGAGTTAGATAAAATTCTAGAAATGCCAGAGCAAATTAAATAATTTTACTACTAATTATTAAAATTATGGAGTTAGTGCCGAAAATGGAAGATAATACGAGTACTGAAATTCGGTGAAATTAAGAGGAACAATCGAGAGTTGTTGAATTTTTTATTAATAAGGTTTTACAAAAGGAGTAAACGGTTTTTTTCACTTTAATATTAAAGTATTATTGGTACCGTTTATATGCATATTCGTAAATAATACAAATATGATTACAAAACCTTTTTTCACACGGTCACAGCACTAACACTAATACCAGCACTTAAACCAGAGAACACACTAGCCTATACTGGCACTCAGTGTGAGGGTAAGAGGTCCCAAGGAAATGGTCGATTCAGGTGACGTGGCGGGTTCTAAGGATGGGAATGTGAAGAAAGGGCTTAATCAGTAGAGCTAGGATGGGTCGAGGAGTTGGTGTGATATTTTTGGAATTGTAAAAGTATTAGTTCAAAACAAAAAAAAGGAATGTTATGCTGGTTAGCGACGTACTAAGAAGTTTCGACGGTTTGACTATTGATTGTAACGAGAGGATGCACTGGATGTTGAATGGCTTGGCAGACCCCACAGTTTTACTCCTTATGCCCACATTTGTCGCAGTAATGCCTTGTGTACGGTTAATTTAGTGTTGACGGTCAAGATGGATTTCGATCCTAGAAATCTTCGTAGTTCACCATGTCTCTGTTGCATAGCTGTACTCTTAAGTCCTCTGTCGGGATTGCACGATAGTTTGTTGTTTAGGTATAGTCGTAAGTATTTGACTTAAATGAAAGTTGTTGATGCACAGTGAAGAGAAGACTGTTTTTTCAATGTGACCGTTCACTTATTCAGTCTTTTCCTTCACCTTTAGACCTGTATTTGATAAGCTCAGGGAGTTCTTTGAAATTGTACTTAGCTTGGATATGATGGAATTAGGGTATATAGGTTTTATAAGAAGGGTATATATGATATGTAGGATAGGACCAAGAATGTTCCCTTGCTGGACGCCGGCTGCAGAACTCGTTGCCGCACCGCACTCTGAAACAGAGGTCAATAAGAGTTACCGATAAGGCAATAAAGAATAGGTAGGAAGCATTTAAGCTTGTTACGCATGTCCGGGTGACAGACCCTAGAGACAAAATACTAACTAAGATAAGTATATTATTATCAGAGATATTTATGGAAGAGATTTTTCACAAATCGCAAAGTATACATTTCACATTATACACAGTGAATCTTGGAAAACGAAATATCATATACCACCCATGATTCAAAGGATTACTGCCCATGCAAATTTCTCTATCATTATTCCCACTTACTCTTTATATGAAACCAAAAAATTTCATTTTTTAATTATTCTTAATTACATTGTAACTGACATCATAGTCAGCTTGTTATCATTCGTAAGGTGAATATCATATTTTCGTTTCTGAAAGCAGAACTACGCGTATTTAAATATAAGAAAAATGATTACATAAAGCATTCAAGATTCTTCAATCTTAAAAGTGTAGAGCAGGACTAAGTAATTAAATTGTTTTTAAATAAAGGAAGCAGTTATTAAAGTGTATACCTAACCCTTGGAATATTTCTGATAGGGAGGTTAAAGACACGGAAAAAGGCGTTAATAACGCCAACAGTAAATCATCCGGCCGGCATTAGATGGAGTGTTTTGGTAGATATTAAGTTTAAGAGTTGTTGATGATGCTATTAGAGTACGGGCGCGCCCCTTGACGCGTAGGGTGTCCTGCGGGTAAGGTTGAAGTGGTTGATGGTTGTGATCTTTGCGCGGGGATTCGGATGATGGATGAAGTTGCCACTGCCTAAGTGGCCCCCCGGCTGCCGGTCCGCCCGTCTGCCCCCCGGCAAATATTGATTTATCTGGCTCTAGGTGTAATAGATTAGCGGATTTCGTTCCGGATCAGTCAGCCGTAAAGAATAGCTTTGGCTCAGATAACCGTAAGAGTCTGATTCATCAGACGGACTCGTTGAGCTTAGAAATTTTTAATCGTGTAAGCTCGACCGCCGATAAAAACCGAGAGGGTTGATTAATATCTCCCCTCAGGGAAATCAGACGCCTAACTTTATTAGGAAATTCAATGATCACACTGGAAAATTGTATGTCCCGCTTTTAACAAAAGAGATAATATTGTTAATGGATTTTAACCTGAACAAATGAAGAACAATAAGCTAGTCAATTACACTAACCCAGATAACATTCTCTACGACTTAAAATAATAACTAATTTTCAACGTGGATACAAAAGCTTAGTGCAACTTTTAGCAGTACTGAAAAAATTATTTTATTTTTTTAATTCAACATATAAAAAATTACTGTATTAAAAAATCAATGTGTTTTACAATAATTGTGCAGACATTAATAGTTTCCAAGTTTGAAATAATGAAGAGGTTCACTTTGTGATGGCGTTTGAGACAGTCGAGAGCGATTATATAGAAAAAGTTATTTTTGCAATTAAAAATAGTTTTTACATGGATTTATGACATTTTCCGTTAATATAATTATGAACGAGAAAGTTGGCATCATACTAATCAATTCATTTTAATCGCTCCCTCCTACAGATTTTTCATCTTCTGTCGTTTGTTCAGCCATAACACATTTCACATAATTAATTAAGGTTTTCAGTTGAGATAAAAAAGTCAATGGCACGAACGGGATTCGAACCCACGACCTTCGGCTTGATACGCCGCGCTCTACCACTTGAGCTATCGTGACCTCGATCCAGTCGGACACTAACTTCCCACCTCAACCACACCTTTTGAAATTTCTCTCCTTTTTGCCATTTTTCAAATATCGTGTAATCAATTCGATTCTGGGCAACAAATGAAATGGCCACGGAGAGCTTTAGTGAAGGTATATTTCATTTTAAACTTATTCAATTCACTATTTTTCGTGGTCCGCTTGACGAATTAATATCTTACAATTTATTAAGGTTTTCACAACATTTCACATATGTCAATCGTCGATTTGACCTTATCATTCCTAAAATCCAACACACACCCAATATAGCCATCATATTCACATAGATATATATTTAATTATGTTCCCCGCACAACCTTCACCCATATATCATGGAAACTCGTATATACGAATCTTCTCTAAACAAAAATAACATATTGTTCTCTTTTATATATATCAAAAAGTCTGATACCTTCCCATTTTCCGTAAAATTTTAGATCTTCAAATCCTAAAGTCTCAACTATAATACCGATTATCACTTTGGTTTCTTAACTGCCATTAAACTATTCAACATTGTTATCTTGTAGTAGGCGTTATCTCCTCTTCAGTTGGAACAGGACTGTTTTGGGGCCTTTCTTGACGTTAGCCAACCTTTTGATCGGGTTTGGAAACAGAGCTTTGTTGTTCATGGTCAATAGCATCCTTCCCTTCACCTACTTAATATCACATACTGCACAGTTAACTCACTGACCGGTATTTTTCCAATTCATTAAAAGCATTCAATATTCCTCTATACCAGGATTATACAGATGATATTCCATTCCATCATCAAACCATTAAATTCAAGGTTGCAGACGATCGTGTCATTTCCAGTCGAAACCTTCAACAACACTGCACACAAAAACTCGCAATTTGACGAATTCCCGACAAATTCCCTCGAACCCTTCTCTCAGATTGAAGAGAATGGCCGCGAGATCTCCTGCTACTGGTAGTGAAAGTGAAATTGACACAAGCAGTAATTAAACATACAATATTTTATCAACATAGGAGCATTACCAATGGGTAGTGTCTGCAATATATCCTTTAATTTTTTAAAATTTTGTGTTCCCATTTCATTGTTACATCTTACCGGATTAATGGTCGTTATAATGTAGTAAAAAAAAGAATAATAAACCAATTCAAACGGTTTTATCGATTAAAGTTAGAATACAGATTTTGTACTACTGATTCCTCGTATGGAGTAGAGTGATTAGAACTGTTGATTTTTTTTGTTAATTTAACTCATCACAAATGTAATCCCTTAGATGAAAATGATATTTTAAATGACGAGCATACGAAGTGCATCTTAGGATGTAGAACTCAACCAAGCAATTAATAAATAACGAAGACTGCTGTTGCCAGCCTAATTTTTAAAAACTAAAGCGCAATATCAATCAAAGTAAAGAATAATGTACTGATTACTTAAATAAAGCTTCAATAATGGAACCAACTATAACCTATAATAACTATAATAAAATTATTTGTCCTGGTTAAACAAGCTTAATTTACACACGGTTTACACACAATATACATTTAGAAAAATAATGCTTGCTTTTTCTTAAACATTTATCAATAAATAAATGTCACTAATGACGATGCCGAAAGGAAATTAGACATCTGCCAATATAACTTATCAATGGCCAGAACAGAAAAAAATACATAAAACAGCGCGCACGCGGTAGAAAATTAAATCGGTGTAATTACGTTTTTTCTTCTCTCTTCTGAAATACCGTCCCGTTACTTCCTTCTGTCTAATTTGTAGTTGGATGTTGATTAATGAGAAAACTCATTTTGTTCGGATGTTCCTTGGCAGAGGACGAGAGTAAATAAATTTGAATAGAAGGCATCGTAGGGTTGGAATGTACAACATTTTACATATCCAACAGTTTACATTGATTATTATTTATTAAGAAATCATGCGATGCGGTCTGGTGTGATGTAGTTTCAGAAAAAAAATTTCTTTATCATGCCAACGTTTCGATCTTTATTGAGATCATCTTCAGGGCCTGGGATTTGCAAACATTGTTTACATATTATAATTACATTTTGGATGTGGAAAAGTGAATTTATACAATGCAAAATATATTTTATATATTCAATCAAAGTATTTCTACTCACTCAAAGTGTTTGTCTTCTGTGTAATTGTGTCATACTTGCGTGTCGTGTCGAGAGTGCCAGTGTGATTTTGCTATTTTGTGTTTATATACGTTGGATTTTGAAGGGGTGGGGAAGGATGTCGATTATTATATTCCCAACACATCGTCAATTTAGGTTTTTTAATAGTAATTTAGTCTTAGACCTCTTGAATTACTCTCAAGGAGCCGTTTTCGATAGTGAGCTCACTTAGATACTTATATGTCGTTTTAGAGGTAATGTATGCATTTCGGCATATCGCCTGACCTCAATAAAGATGTATGTTTTCCTCTAAGAATATCTTTATTTCATAAATACGATGTAGTATCAAGAATATTCCTAAATGCTATATTTTGAAATTTTTTCTTTGCAGCTATATTATACTTTTTGGCAAAGTTCTAAAACTACATAATATAACTTCAGATTGGGCTAAATAAGCTTTGAATTGATAAATTCGAATTTCTCCTCAAAAGCCAATACAGTTGTATATATTAAATACCCAATTCTATTCTCTCAGTTTTGTTATGTGTGATCTCCATGGCCGTTTAGACTGAGTTTTTAGGTTCTAATGTTCTACGTTGATTATACTGTCTGTGATTTTTCAGAGTAGAACTTTTGTGTACTTTTTTAAATTATGGAAAAGTGTGTTCTTATGTCAATCCTGTCACCTCATATTTTGCAGTTTTCTCGTCGAGGAACCAATTCTATTTGTTTACAAACAGAACTACAGTTTCAGCAGCATGTGCAGCTAAAGTCGTGATTTCTTTTAATGATAAAACAGAAATATAAACATGAACCAGGGTTGTTCCTAAAACGCTTCTATGGGGAATTTTTTTTAACGTTTATAAGTGAAATTTTGAGATATCGTTGGACCTCTGCGTGTACATGGGGCACGGCAGCGGGCACCGATCACTGATCCTCAGGGCTATAGAGATTTTTCAATGTTTATAGAGTTTGTGTTGTGTCTATGTGTTTATGTTAATTTAGTGAAATGAAAGAAATTTATTAGCTTGAAAGGAAGAGGTTTTATGATCCTGCCCCGAGGAATATCGATTACTCTGCGGTGAGTGTGTGACGTTTGGAGAGTAAAAATAAGTTATTATTGAGGATGGAATTGGGTCTTCCCTGCCACGAGGATTATCGAGTTCGCTGAAGAAACGAATGTGACCGCCTTCTATGTTTGTAGTGGTATACATATGTATATCATATGTTTTATATCTAATCTGTTATTGACAACCTGAAGTACAAATGGGAGACTAGTTTATTAGGATATCGACTTAGTTACCTTATAAAAGCAGAGTCAGTAAAAATTCAGTGTATTGATCCTCTTGCTATACATTAGGAATAGTCTTTCTGACAGGTAGGAGGAGAGTAATTATCCGTACGGAATTGGTAGAAGTTTTTCTTGTGTATTTGTTAAGCATTCATGCCAGACTTTATCTAAGGTATGAAATTCGTCCGAGACACACGACGGAACTTTCTTTCGAAAGTTCTTTCTAATTATCATTAATTTTTTAAAAAATTAATTTGATGGCTGACTGTTTTGTTCAATAGCCCACGCGATATAAACTTCATTTAATAAATTGAACTGCTTTGTTGAATAGTTTCAGGTCAAATGTCAATATAAATTATACAATTAATTAGGTTTTTACTTGAGATAAAAAAGTCAGTGTCCCGAGCGAGATTCGAACCCACGGCTTCGGCTAGATGGCAAAAAGGAGGGAAAATTCAAAAGGTGGGGTTGAGATGGGAAGTTAGTGTCCGAATGGATCGAAGTCACGATAGCTCAAGTGGCGTATCTAGCCGAAGGTCGTGGGATCGAATCCCGCTCGTGACACTGATTTTTTATCTCAACTAAAATCCTTAACTAATTGAAATATATTAATTGGTCAAGCTAACCATAAAAACTATTGAATTTAGTAAATTATACATTTTTTATGTGCAGGATTATCAACCTAAATCCCACTATCACTCATTTCTAAAACATCCTTTCAAATTTGCATTCCTATGCAGCAAATACCCCAATATTCTTTTTATACTAAAGTTGTAGATGGTATTTAATGTTATATGTATTAAATATATATAATTCTGACTCGTACTCATAGCATGCTTTATATTATTATAAAATCAGGCCAAGAACTTGTCTATCAAGAAAAACGCAACCTAGAATATTTTAATTTAGCCGTGAAATTAATTTTTATCTATCAAACCTCTTAATAAATTTCTCGATTGGTGTCTAGTTTTACATTATACTTATTTCAATCAATTAAAGTTTTAGGTTGCGATAAAGGTATAAGATAGGTTGAGCTCGTGACAGACTTTTTTATCTCAGCCCAGAACTTTAATTAATTGAATTGTATTAATTAGCCAAGCGGACCACGAAAATTAGTGAATTTAATGGATTAAAATGAAGTATACTTCACTAAAGCTCTCCGTGGCCATTTCATTTGTCACCGAGAATCAAATCGATTATACGACATTTGAAAAATGGCAAAAAGGAGGGAAAATTCGAACGTGTGGTTGAGATGGGAAGTTAGTGCCCGAGGGGATCGAAGTCACGATAGCTCAAGTGGTAGAGTAGCGGCGTATCAAGCCGAAGATCTTGGGTTCGAATCCCGCTCGTGCACTGACTTTTTTATCTCAACCTAAAACTTTAATTAATTGAATTGTATTAATTGGTCAAGCGGACCACGAAAAATAGTGTAATTATAATCATTATTTATGTCTCAATTAATTTTTTTATAATTCTACATAAGAAAATTTTAAATTTAAAGCCAAAACTGAGATAGAATTTTTTTTTACGTGGGTTCGCAACAGCAGAGGCATATCAGCCATCAGGGTGCCGGTGTTTTTGAAAATGCAGCGCCGCTGGATTCGAACCCGGGAACTTTAAGTTACAGTGTTGCGGCCACCGCTGCCTCACACTCAGGTATTACCTAAAAAAATTAATGTTTTGTAATATTCATATTTACACTAAAGTTGAAAAATTCACGTAAAAAAAATTATGTTAAATCATGTTTTAAAAATTGAATTATTTAATATCGCGATTTTTAGTAGAACATTAAAAATCCAGTTTTAAACTATATTGTATTAAATACTCAGGTTCCGATGGTGATCGATCTCAGTCATCCTTTGATATGTGATTTCCTTTGATCATCGTCCTTCATGAAGGATATGAAGTGTGAATTTTGCGCTATCAATATTAATTAAAAGTCAATGATTGGACCGTGATACAAAATTGAAACCACAAAGTTACTACTTTTCTTATATTTTACGAGGTTCACTCTTCAGCTAACCGAAACACTCACCGGACATGGACCTAATATGAAATACATGCACAGATTTAGATTTGCCCTGTATGCGTTAGTCTCGTTTAGGACATGGATCATCTCTCAGCAGCGTAGGAGGCTACAAGAGCTACGATCATTCAGCATCTCATTCTGACGGATTGACAGTGCCACCAAACTCCCCTCCTCAGAAAAGAAAATTTTACAATGTTTTTTGAATTTACTACTAAATTAAATTTGCATCATTATAGCGATATTTAATGTACTTAACCTTATATAAAAAACTATGTATGTACCTTAATCACATATTGTTACAATTTGTGGAGCATCTAAAAAAATATAAATAAAAATTATATCACTTTCAACACGAAAAATTTTAATTTATTTACATCTTATAAGTACATCAAACGATAATGAAACCAGTAAGCAAGTGCTAAACTAAAAAATATATAGAAGGATTGATTAAAATGCTGAAATAAATTTGAAAATAATTACAGATAGATATTAACGTCGATGCAATACTTGGTAGAGTTAGGGTTGCGTGAATTATCAAGGAAATTTGAGCTCGCTTAGAAAAACATAAATACTTAATTTGTAGTCTTATATCTAAACATATATCAATATTGTTTTGCCCTGATGAAGCTTGATAGTAATGAGTGAATTTGCTTCTCTTGAAGACCTCACCGTGATCCAGAGTGTTCGTTTTGAATAATGTATGATGTATAGCTTGACTTTCTATAAATGTTTCTTCATTATCTACTCCGTTCTTTAATCCAATGAGAGTAGACAGGACCGGATGGTAAGAGAAACATAAACTACAAGTTCGTTGTTTTCAGACTACAATTAAATATCAAATCATTATTTTCAGAAGTTTAATGATGTTCCTTAAATTCTTCCACACAAAAAATTAAAAAAAAAATCATTTTTTAGTTGGGCTAGTTCTGTTGTAAGACCATTATAAACACATGTTGCAATATCAGTAGTTATTAACTATTTTTAAATAAAACGCTGAACGCTATAAAAACTGATTATAATTGACCCCCGACAGAAAACGAAATACGAGAATTATTTAAGGAAAATGGATAAACAGGGGTTCGCGTTGGATATTAACTCAACTCACACAATTGATATTTGATAGGCCCATATTTTTTCACGGTCGGTCTAACATTTAAATTGTAGATTAACTCTAAGGCGTAAGACTAAATCCAAGGAGATATACTGTTATGGATGGGGAAATGGTGTAGCCGAGGGTAGTTAAGGAAAGCTGCATATTAAACCTAGAAGGGCGGCAGCCTCGGCAGTGTAAGAGCGGAGGGGATCGGGGGTAGTTATTTTGATGCGCTGTAGAAGGGGAAGGAAGTTAGCCCAACGGCACCCCTGGGGCCTCCGCCGACGGGCTTCGCCAAATCTACTTGTGGCTTTTCTACTACAGCTTTGGGACACCCCGTATCTTCAGTCCTTACCTAATAAAATCCCGTAACACACGCTGAGACGAAATCAACGCTACAACCCGAGATTAGACCTGACATGATTGTCCCAAACAATGGCAAACTCTGTCGAGCCCTCCTCGGGCTATCCAAATCAGCATACCTTAAAGTTGCAGTTAACCGAGCTGGCTTGACACGATAAAAACTTTTCGACATCGATATCCACCTTCAAAAAAGAGATTTCCTATCGTATTGTTCGATTCTGTGACAATCATCACCATCGTCACCAATGCTCTCACTGAACTTGTAATAATTTAAAATGTCGAACACCCATGCTACCAGAAAATTTGACGGGAAACAAATTTAGCACGATACAATCAACGGTAACATCAAAAAAGTAAGTAATTACATTAGTCCTAAAAACGACCTTCATCATATATAAAATTATTTTTAAAATTATTATAAAATCATCATTGTCACAATTGTTTGCTTTTATTTTTTTTCCACAGGACATTTCCAAGAGAATGTGTAAACCTTCACTAATCATAGAAGCCCAACCGGAGTCGACGGGGTTCATCGCTCTATCACTCTCTCATTCTCTCTCTCTCTCTCTCTCTCTCTCTCTCTCTCTTTCTCTCTCTCTCATTAATTTTTAATCCTTTGTACATAGTTTCTGTGAATAGATGTATTTAATTTTAAATATATAAAAAGCAATTTTCGCAAATATTGACTGTGATCACAAAACTACCTAAAAGACCATGCTAGTCAGAATAAAAAAATAGTTGGACCTTTAGTCATATGGATTTTTAGCAAGGTATTTGTTTTACTTTACTATAAATTATTCTTTTCTATGTCAAATATAAATATTATGTGTTCATAATTACTTCTAATTTTATGGAGAAGTCTGTTTTCAACGTCAAAATGTATTATGCTTGCTATGTGATCCATAGCCAATACATTTTTCATGTTAATGTTTTCTTCAACCTTAGGATAGTATATATATACGAAAGCTCGGTGAACCAGCATTTAGACTTTTTTCACCCGCCTTATGACCTCTACAAAGATTGGAACCCTACATGAATGCGTCATGTTTGTTCATATATTTCTTGCCAAATTTTAGGGTGGCATGGGTGTTAAAAATATTAAAATATTCCATGTTCAGTGAAAGCATTTAGGAATACGACGATTGTCACTAAACCAATCAATACAATTTTAAATCTCTTGTTGATAATGGACATCGAAGTCGAAAAGTTTGTATTGTGTCATGCCAGCTTGGTGAAGTGCAAGTTTACGGTATTGACTTGAATAGCTGGAAGAGGGCTCGACATGGTTTGCCAACATTGGAGACAATAATGTTAGGTCTAATCTCGGGTTGGAGTAAAACTAGCCGGTTTCGATACATCTGTCTTCAGTAATTTCAACTTTTACTCCATACTCTTACCTGACACTTTATAATGAAACGCCCCTACATTTCCCCAACAATATAGAATTATGTGAAAAGTAAATAATAATTGAGCTTAATTTTTGTTTAATCCATCAACCTCAAACCGAAATTTTTTCATCATTATTCATAAAAAATTGAAAAATATCAGCTACAATCTGTTAATGAAAATCAGGACACTGGATGTGATGAATATATTAAAATTTCACTGCAGTAGACTTGTCGTCAATTTGTTTAAAGGGCGGCATTTCTTCAATTATATACAAGGTGTCCTATATTGCTCTCCTTGCGTTTCTGTTTTGGTCGATTTCTTTGAAAAGAATATAACTAAAAATTTTACACGTGTTGTTAATGTTTGACTTTGATTTAGACAAATTGAGTTATAAAGTTTCAAGTTTTTGACTTTATTTCGCTAAATGAGCTGTTTCCAGAACTCCACCATTATTAGGCAAAAACAAGAGAAATCGTTCCATTTAGCATCCGCTTAAGGATGAAATGTGTTTCACATTGTGGAGATAAGAAACTTCTTGGGCACTATTGAACTGTAGTGAAAAGTTTAACACACAGTGATATTTCAAGGAGATTGTTATTAGTCATACCAACTTACTAAAATTAACAAGATTAAAAATTCCTGCAAATTATTCCAGTGATGAATGCTGTAATTTTGGCAATATCAATCATTTTGATCTTTTTAAAAAGATAGTTCCTACTCATAGTTAATTGTTTTCAACAATCCAGTATAAACAAGAATCGTTATTTAATCTTTTTATACTTAAAAATGTCCATATTAAACAACACAACTGAGATAGAGGTATATAGAAAACTCACAACAGCAGACACCATGATACCCGCGGATTTTTCTCACCCGGACCAAAAAAGTTGCTAGTTTCATTTGAGTTATAGACCTATGTTAAAACGCCCACTAAGACTCTAAAAATAACTATAAAAAGAATTACAAACTATTACAACATTAGCTAAAAACAAAGAATATCAAGAAATATTTAATGATAGGGTGCTGGTTAAAAGAATAAAAAAATTAACTTAAAAAGAAGCAATAATGGGACTTAGCCACCCTTCCAAAAATGAATCATTAGGTTTTCGTTGTTTGCCATAATTGGTGAACTATCAGAAAAAAAGTATGAAAAATTCTTAAACAATAAGGTTTTAGAATAGCATTTAGAGGTAACGTGTTCACTTAGGAATAACCTCTCAAAACCTAAAGACAAGGTTGACAACTTGTTAAAAGGCGGTGTTTACCAACCTAATTATAATGATTGCGACATTAAATATATAGGATAAAGGAGGATAAGAGAAATAAAAACAATAGTAGCCTAAATCGAAAATTTTTTGGAATTTAAAGACCATCTAAAAGAAGCAAAACACAATTTCAATTTCAATTTAAACACAACAGTGTTACACAGTTTGAAGAAAGGGAGGGAACTAGATTGGTTTGAGCAACTTGAAATTAAAAAATGAATTGAACTTTGAGTTAAATGCATTAATAATATAATAGATTTTGATTTACATCCTATTTTAAATATAAACCTAATTATTATTTCCCGTACAAATCAATCAAATGATTAATTTAATTTTGATTATTAATTTTATTGTTGTAATTAACAATTTTATTGTTAATTTACTCATCAATTATTAATGTATTAATTTATTTGTATTTATTAATAAATAAAAAACATGCAAATTAAAAACTAATTTATAATTATTTTCTTACATTATGTATTAATATAATATTTACATGTGTCAAAATTCCAGCGTTTTACACTTCCAAATTGAAGGGCACTACAAGCCAGCTTCTCATTGGAAAGACGCGTTGGTGGGAGATCGGCAGGTTCAGTGTTGCAATTCATGTCGAGAGACGTCGATGTAAATTCCTTCAATCTGATGATGAGCTATAAGCTTGAAAACCGGATCATTGAAAAAAACTAACTGTGAGTAGGAACTGTCTTTCTATAAAGAATGAACATACTCACTCCATCATTTATGATTTATATCAGTCATTATGATCTGCCTTTCTGCCCGAAGCTTTCCGGCATTTCGCCATCTTCTTTTATTGTTTTTGTCGGGTGTTGTAAATCCTAGATTTAATTCTTCAAAGGAACCAACAAGAAGGGATAACGCGTACTCCTCAAGAATTTGATTGACTTCATAGAAATATACTGATAATCAGACGGGGACCTCGGTGGTGGTTATGTCCTGAGTTCGAATACTGGGATATCACATGAATTTTTAATTGTAACTAATATGTAGAAAATTTTTAAATAGTCCCACTTCTTATCCGCGACAGTCTACAAGTATCGGGACGTTAAGCGCTTTTATAATACAGGAATATTGTACTGACAAACGAACGATGCCGAAACTTGTTTGACAAACTAACCAAGAGGATAGACTGACCAAGATTATTGGTAACAACCAAATTTAAAAGAATTATATTACTGAAATGTTATGTCCTAACGTACGTGTGTTAATGACAGATGATTCCGGTTTTAGTTCACAAAACTGAAAGAAGAAACCCGGATGTCAGAACTACAAGAGATTTCATAATTCACCGAATAAGTGTTGGTTAATATTCGCAAAAAAAAAGCATTGTTGTTTAGGTACGTGGTTTGTCTGAAGGTGAGGAGTCAGGTTGGGACAGAATTGTGAGGATCTGTGGTGGCTGCATAATAGCAGGGAGACGGTTGTGGCTTAGGTAAACAAAGAATCCGCAGGAGCGGCCAATTCGTGCCCTGTCCTCGCCAACCGACTCGTTTATCATCTGACCCGCTTGAGAATAAAAACATGAGATGGGAGGGCCGTCCGCATCTTTCTTGCCCCCATTAAACATATCAACCCTCTCCCAAGGGGCGGTCCCTTTTATTCGCATTCTCTAAATAACTAGCGCCCTTCGCTGATGGAATATTCGGAAATTGGAAGCACGCGTATTGTCGGACGGGCTGGAGTTTATACGACGCCTTTCGCTGAAATGGGCAAAACTCCTGTTATTGGGTTTTATACACATCCTGCGCTTGATGGCGCTTATCCGATTTTTTACGTTCTTGTTTGTTAAATTTGCAAATTGTTATTCTACGTTATATACATACATACTATTTCATTTTTTTCTTATTAACTACATGTAATTACATTTAATTTAATAACTTGGAGAAACGTAAACTACACACATCCTTAGTCCTGAGGAATGAAATAATATGCATTTATTTTTTTGGCCCTGGTCGATTTTCGTAACCATCCACCAGGTTCAGGTAAACCACGTACCTAAACAACAATGTTTTTTTGGCGAGTATTAACAAACACTTATTCCTTGAATTATGGAATTTCTTGTAGTTCTGACTTCAAGGTTTCAAATGTTTCTTAAGCCTTTGTGTTTTGAATGGTGTAAATATTGGAAATTTTTTAAATTTATTTTTATTTACATTGAATGGGGTCTTGTCTGTATGTATCATTTGTAAATATTTTATGTTTTTCCTATGAAACACATATCATGCTTATTTTTTCTATATTAAAAAATAAACCTGGAAATTGTTGTACTTCATAAAAATAGAAAAATATTACTAATGACCTCAAGAATAACTCTAGGCAAAAATTGGTTATAAAACCGAAAATGCCTCATTGGCTATATACTGCAGTAATAAGACACAATGTATACTATGACTCATTAGTCTGAAGGACCAAAGCTCAGCTAAACTAGCTACCCAAACATTATACAGCATATAAAGACTGGCAAACCTATGTATCACAGGGGTATAACAAAAAACCTTGTCAATCGCACTAGAAACACTGCTAAACGTACCTGCATAGCAATGTTTAAATAAGAGGAAGCAAGGAGAAGGTCATCAAGGCTCTAGAAACCATCAAATTTCTTCAGAAATAATCACTTCGGCAAACGCCAATAAATAATAAAATCGGCCACCCATTCATAGAAATGAGGACTGATTACATGTTTCAGAAAACACTCTTTACATTACCCTAAACTGCGCAAAAAAGGAATAAGGATATTTGCAATTTATTCTTATTCTGTAATTTTAATTGAATGAACTAATATATTCCTGTTAGTTTGATAAAACCAAATAGAAATTACAAACCAAAAACAAAAAATTGGCTAGTACTAATTATTAATAACAGATTTACTTAAGAATAGTATATGCAGCAACAGTACGCCAGCAGCAAATCAGGAGAACATGGTGCAGCAAATAGTTAGAAGAGAACAACAATTGGAATGCTATTACGGTATTAAACAGACCAAAACGAGTATCATAAATAACATAACAGCATTCCAATCGTTGTTCTCTTCTATGCGTTTGCTGCACCAGGTTCTCCTGAGTTGTTGATGGAGGACTGTTGCTGCAGGTCGTCACAAAGAGGCATATGATGTGAGGCCAACAGTCAACAAACGATTACGAATCGATTGTGTTAATAAAGGCCTTGCCAAAATATCTTGTACTTCATTTAGGTGAGCACTATTGAAAGGGTTTTCGTCTTGTAGCAATGAGGTCCTCTTGCCAGACTACAAAAAAGAAGAAGAGGAAATCAAGTACAATTAGGTGGTATTCAGATGAATCCAAAACAAATGAAAAAACCGGATCAGGCGTTTTCTGAACAAGCTCAAAATAATAGCAATCAAACTCGAAGCACACACGAACGCATCAATTTGTCAATTTCATTTTGGGTCGCGTGTCGATACATAATGCTTTTTAGAGCGTTGATTGACAAAACGTTTTGAACTGCAGTCTAACTGCTATTTGCTATAACTAATTTGTACAAAACACAAACTTTTAAATAAAATTGTATTTAATGAGGAGATCTGAATGTTCCTTCTTAGAAAATCGGCAGTGCTTTATGAAAAATGTTATCGATTGTGTCTTTTATAGGTGTAAATACTACATACATACTATAGTTACTACAATTTCATACACTCTACGCAACACACAGCAGTTTACTCACTCGTTTCGTTATCAAAAATAAGACCCTTTTCATAGGGAAGAAAACGGTATAAATAAGGTTGCGATTACAATTAGAACGGCTTTTCTGACGATGCCGCCAATCGAAGCGTTCAAGTTGGTTGCTACCTTTTCTTAGCTAACAAGAAAACATGCATTGCACAACATGGCATTATGGAAAGTTGGTCGCGTAAATTAAAAAAAATATCATAATCGTATAAAAACGTATGAAAGTTAGGATCTCGTATGTATGTAATTCTAAGTCTACTGTAAATTCATTGATGGGTATCATTTGAAAAAATTCTAATGGGAAAACAGAAAATGAGTATTAAAAAAATAGATTTCTTACCAAGGAGTCTACTTGGAACTATCAGTATCGAAATACGCTCTCTCGCTCACTCTCTCTCTCTCTCTCTCACTCTCTCTGTCCTCTGTCCCTCTCTCTCCCCTCTCTCCCTCTCTCTCTCTCTCTCTCTCTCTCCCTCTCTCTCACTCTCTCTGTCCCTCTCTCTCCCCCCTCTCACTCTCTCTCTCTCTCTGAATTTGCGATTGTTTTGTTAATAAAACGATATTCATTTTTACATTCTCTCTTTCTTTTCCCTCATCATCTTCTTTCTCAATATATTTACCCCACAAACGTTAAAAATTCAACAGTCGTACAGATAATTGGAATTTAGAGGATTTCTCCGACAGAAATACTTTAAGAAAAATATAAATATACCAGACTATTAAATCTATAAGATATACAATAAAAATATACAATGTACTACTATAAAACTCTTTTTATTAGCACGAATAAATATAAGCATTAGACTATCGCTTAGCATCAAGTAAACTTCGTTAAACGTTGGCTAGCATATTTAGTAATTCCTTCTTGGATAAGTTTAATCATATTTTGGATCAACTTGTGAGGCAAAATAACATTGCAAACAATCGTGTAAGTTCTTGGGACCGTAACACATCTCTAAAAATGGATGGCATTCTCCTAAATACTTCAAACAAGAACACTGGAGCTAGGTAAATTATAATTATTCTACTTTTGCTCTAATTGTAAAATTGAATCAACTTTGTTGACATTTCGGGAAAAAGCACGAAAGAATAAATAAGATAAAGTACAGATAATCAAACAAGATTATAAATTCGAGTACCCTGTATTTTGGTACCATTGGAGGGTTAAAGATATTATATAGTAAAATTAAACAGATAATTATCAAAAATAAATAATTATCTGTTCAATATTATTTTTATTTTGGAATTTTTGAACATCCAAAAATAAAACGTTGCCTAAACAAATTAAATTCATTAGTTAATATGAACAAATTAGACACGAAATAAATAGAGCCTTGTTTGTCGGTTGTAATGCATTTAATTTTAGACTCACGGGAAACAGTATTTTTTACTTTCTCGGTCTTAACAGGGGGCGTAGAGAAAGAGATTATCCCGTAAATAAGTAAAACTCCAACACAGACAAAAAGGGGTGTAACCGCAAAACGCTCCCTTCTCACGGCGTTCGGTTAAACCGGTGTTAAGAATAAATAATTTGCAACAAGAGGAAACTTAGCTAAAGCCAGCATTTTCCGATGATTAATTTTTTTCTAGCAACTTGATCCCCTAATTATATTAAATCAAATAAATTTATATTATAAGTAAGCATGTGAATGATTTATTGATATTTTCTGGAACATAGATTAGGCGTATAATTATTTGCCAAAGACTTTGCTGTATTGAGGCTTGGTTGTTTTTGTTTCAGTGGGTCTTCGTGAACGCGATTTTCTTTTCTTTTTTAATGGAAAAGTGCTATGAATAGCATGTAATTGATGTTGATTTTTTTAAAGTTATAACGAATTATATCATTTTATTTCCAAGTTGGCAAGTATATTTATTTATTGTCGTTTCTGTAACTCGTGTAGTAGTTTCAAGGTTGTCTGCATTATCGGAAGTTTGTGGTCGTTTTCTGTGAGGTGAGTCGGGTAGTTTGAATATCCGTTATTCCCCCTGAACTATATAACATGTTCTTTGTATCAATTTTATCTTTGTCCCGCTACATTTATTTCCGGGTTTGTAGGTATTATTTTTGTACATGGGTTGGTTTTATGAAAGTTTTGACTTTGGAGTTTGCTGAATGGGTTCGTGGCCTTCAGTGTCTTTTTAATTCCTAATGTTTTAAAAGAATTTGTTAGTTTGTACATATTTTCCTCCACATGCGCACGCACACACGCACACACGCGCACACACACACACCCGCGCGTGCGCACGTACGCACACGTACACGCACAAATATATATATACACACACATATATATATACACGCATGAATATATACATACATTATTGTGGTACCATTTTTTGTTGCGCGTTATTCTTTTGTAGATTTGATTTGTGTTCTAGCCCTTTTTGTGTTTATTGTTTTTTTTCTTTTGTCAGCCTAGCTTTTGTTGTTTATTTGTCATGTATTTTAGTACTGTTTTATTTTTTTTTTATTTTTTTTTTTTTAACGGTTGGATGTTTGAAGCAACTTGCTTGTTATCATCTGCCTCTCTTGGGTTGCTTAGATCTCAAATCGTAGTTTTACGAAATTAAAAAAAGCCTTGACTGAAACTCTGACGTATTTTAGTACTTACCCATCCCTAAACAAGCGACGATAGGCATACCACAATGATCAGTAACGGCGAAATTACATATTCATCGCCCCGCACACTAAATACCAAACAATGAAATCGTACCAATTAAGCGTTGTTCTAGCTCCTAGCTCATTATCTTTTTTTCTAATTATGACTATCGTAAATAACAACCAAACTTTAGAAACCATCAATAATCGCAACCAGTTTAGAAACATAAAAACAAACAATTTTTCTGTTAAACATTCAGACTCTTACTTGTAGACAACTAACTACGCTAAAGAAAACTTTTTACGGCATGCACCCGTAAAAGGAGCAAGTCAAACGGCTTTAGAATAGCAACATACCCACAATGGGCTCGATAAACGTTTTTCAACTTAGGAAGCGAGTTGTGTGGTGATTAGTAACCGTTAGTCAATAATGTGAGATGCGGTCTGGAGTGATGTAGGTTTCTGAAAAACATTTTCTTTATCATGCTAACGTTTCGATCTTTATTGAGATCATCTTCAGGGCCTGGGATTTACAAACATTGTTTAAATTTAACAAATACATGTAGGATGTGAAAAAAAGTGAATTTATACAATGCAAAAAGTATTTTTTTATATTCAATCAAAGTATTACTACACATTCAAAGAGTTTGTTTTCTGCGTAATCGAGCCATTCTTGCGTGTCGTGTTGAGAGTGCCAGTGAGATATCGCAGTTTTATGTTTATATACGTTGGATTTTGAAAGGGTTGAAGGAAGTCGGTGTAGAAAGACATTTTTGTGTAAGGAGTCGGCTTCTTTGAGCTGAAAAGAGCCGACGAATGGAAAAAAGGTTGGTAATGGTTCGGCCAGATTATCCTTTCAGGGCTATATAGATGGGGATAAATAGGAAAAAGAAAGTTAAATTGTTGAAAAATTAGACTATGTAATAATGTTTGAAGTGTGGAATGTGATGTGATGATATATATATGTTATCTATATTGATTTTGATAAATTATATTGGCGTAGCTGCGACTGAGTTTACATGTGTCTGTTCTGTAATTGATGCTGTGTTTATCTCTTTTTTTTTCTGAATGTTTTTCTGAAACCTACACACCAGACCGCATCTCACGATTTTCGAATAATTATTTGCAAGAGAGATTTCATTAAGAAAATTTCTAAAAAAATATAATAAAGATTGTGTTTTTAGAATACTTATAAAATAAGGGAACTTTGGTGAAATCCGCGAAAATTTTGAAAGAAAAGTCAGTTCACGAGCCACAATTGAGTATTTAAAAAACACATCGATTTTGACATTTTCTTTTTTTTTTTTTTGCATGAATATTGAATCATTGTGATTACTGCGCTCATTTTGTACTTGTATGCCTGAAAAAGGTCCTAGTATCGAAAAAGGACGCGAGTTAACATGTTTTGACTGAGTAGTCGCACCATTTCCACTGAAAATAAATCTATAATTTTTACGTCTACTAGATTTCATATAAAATTAGCTTTTTCATTTTTTGAAATATGCGTTAGAGGACTAAAAATATAAATAATTTTAACTATAATTGTAGTTTTCCTTTTCTGAAAACCATTTTTCAAATTTCCTTTTTCTTAAATTAAACAGTGTTTCTTATGAAACTTAACAGAATTTGGAAAGGAAAAAATATCGGCTAGACTTCGTTCCATTTTTCTAAAGTTAATTTTTTTTTACAATTAATTAAGGTCTTTAGTTGAGATAAAAAAGTCGATGGTTTTATCTCAACTAAAAACCTTAATTAATTGTATGATATTAATTGGTCAAACGGACCACGAAACTAGTGAATCTAGTAAGTTTAAAATGAAGTATCCTTCACTAAAGCTCTCCATGGCCATTTCATTTGTGGCCGAGAATCTAATTGATTACACGACATTCGAAAAATGGTAAAAAGGGGGAAAATTCAAAGGTGTGTTTGAGATAGGAAGTTGGTGTCCGAGTGGATCGAGGTCACGATAGCTCAAGTGGTAGAGTAGCGTCGTATCAAGCCGAAGATCGTGGGTTTGAATCCCGCTCGTGCCATTAATTTTTTTATCTCAGCTAAAAACCTTAATTAATTTTATGATATTAATTGGTCAAGCGGACCACGAAACTAGTGAATTTATTTATTCATTTTTTACTTTTTAATTTTTTTACGAGGGTTTACAACAGCAGAAGTCATATAAACTCTCAGGGTGCCAGTGTTTTTAAGAAAAAGCCTATTTGTATGTATGTCGGGTTCCAATACAGGGCCGCTGTATTTGTACCCTGGACCTTAAATTTAGTAATGAGCGCCGTGTCAACACCCTAAACGTTGCGGCCACCTACGCCCCTCAGCAGTTGCTATTCTCTGAGCAACGACTGGGTATTCGGAAGCGCAATTTCTCAACGGAAATTTTGTTGTTGTCGAAAATTGTTTGCGAAATAAAGTCCGATTTGTATTTTCATGCCGCTAAAGTTGAGAAATTACGATTTTATATGTCAGAAAAAAACCAATTTAGAAATTTTTTTCTGATGGCATGGCACTACGGTTTATTTTAGTACATCAACTATGGCAGTATTGACATTTAACTATGTAACACACTGTATATATTTTAGGGTTGTCTAAATGATATTGAATATGCCTCCCTGTAGATGATTTGGGTAATGGCGGCTAATGTTGTTTTAAATCAAACGTCCAATGCAAACCCTATTAAAACAGTATGCATATTTGAAGTTATTTGTTACTGTACGATGTATATAATTAATGTTTAGAAAATTAACAATTGTCGTGGGTCCAACCGTACCCTTCTGATTGTGACATTGTGTGATATTGAGATTCTGTCTCAAGCCAGACACGTTTTCAATTAAAATCCGCTTCGTTTATTTAAATTGAGGGATTCCGGGAGGGATTTAGACCGTACTCGTGGGCGACTTTCTCGGAAAATGAAAAACGTAAAACGACCCGGATTATTTTCAACTAATTGTAGGCATTTGTAAGCTTTTACATATGGAAATAAATATTTTATTGGATAAAAGAACAAATTTTATCTAACCTGAATAATAGATTTGCATATTTACGGTATTCAATGTTGGCTGGAAAATTCAATATATTTTCAAATACAGAAAAATGCTTTTATAAAGATTGTAACTTAAAAAGATATGATAAAATAAATACATTAGTGCTATATTAATTTAATAAAATTACGGTGTACGTATTCAATTAAATATTCACATTTCAATTTTTATTAATGCAACTATAGTTATTAGAATGTATTTATCGATATTACGGAAATATTCAAAAGAGAATAGGATCCGTTCCTAAACAATAACTCCAGGAGCGAGAAATTCATATTTAAAAGACGTTACTGAAATAAAGACCTTTCCGTTAGCAGGTCTACGTGACTGATGCCCCGGTCACGCATGACAAACGAGCTCCAAACGTCGTAAAGTCTACGAGGTTTACTGCCTTGTTCAAACACGCAAGAACTACTCTTTGTCTGTTCTGAAATTCGCATTGCCCGAAGTGAAACAATAAAACAGGATTTTCGTCCTGCATGATAATTTATTTTAAGTATAAATGGATTACATACTTCAAAAATGTCTGGAAGATCCCTTAACTTAGACTAAGGACTTTTTTTATGTCAACATTAGTTGTTTATTGATTTCAAAAAAATTTCAAACACTTCTAACGTGTATCTAATGTATATGTACATATTTCAGTTTTCAGGCTGACAAACATCTATAGCCTTCGTAAGTCTCATTTCATTTTTCCTACAATTTTAACCTAAAGTCATACACAGTCATATGGCGTATATATAAAATTTATAGGGTGTCCCATGAACTGATAGATTCTCAACTGTATTCGAGTTATTTCACTTTTCAAGTTAATTCACCTTTACACGACTTTATTCAATTAGGTCCTCGTATCTCATAAAACCTTAATATTACTGTAAGTTTGATTACACCAATGCAAATAGCATTTAAATTTTATGTGTTATTAACAAAATACAAAATCTGTTTCAACGTAAAATTTTAGATTTTATCTGAACTTCTCGTCTAAAATTTAAGAAAGATTTTCCTAATTCTGTAAATACAGCAGAAATTCCTTTACAGAAAAGTTACTCTTTAAATATATGTATCAAATTCATCAAAGATCATTACCGCCAGTTCAAAATAAACATAAATTGCTAACAACTTGTTTTTATTTACAAATTGTTTAAAAATATTAGCTATTGAATGTTGAAACTTCTATTAAAAACAAAATAAGTTACGATAGCTAAAGTGGTTAGAGTAGCGGCTCATCGTGTTGAGAAAAATAGTTGGGTTCAAATCGCGCTCCTCACCCTAAATTTTCATTTCAAACAATACCTTAGAAAAAAGTATAATTAATTAAAATAATACAATATGGCCCAAGAATATTCTTTGTTAAAAAATTGTACATAAGAACAAACGTTTCTAAAAACTAAATTAATTGTTCAAAATGTCTGCCTTCTTGAAAAATACAGGCATAATTTCCTCCATCGAAAGATTTTAATGTTCTCAAGAGTTCATCTTGTTAGTCTTCTCTCATAAGATATGATGCGTAAATAATTTCTACAAAGTCGTCTATAGTCGTGACAGGTACCGAACAGACTTCATTTTTATGAGTTTGACATCCAAACGTAACCATACATTATACATCTATGCGAATAAAATGCAAAATCTCTTAGAATATAAACATGAATATTTTAGATTGACAAACATCTATGTTCATCGCCGGCCTCATTTTAATTTTATCATTCAATACTTGCCCAAAGTTATTTCGTCTTTCTGACATTCTGTCCAAGGTTAAGTAAGATTTTCTTGATTCTATAAATATTGACAAGTATGAGGCTTACAGAAAATTTCTCTACTACTGAGTTTTAAGCCTATGTACTTATTGTCTCAACGGTAATTATAACTACAGTAAAATTAACGTTTTATTTCTAAACATTTGATTTTGCGGTTAAGATGAATTTAAAATATTATTCATAATCTGAAACTTCTAAAATAGTAATAAAAGTATGCAGAATAAATAAAAAAAATTTTGACAGCAACTCTAATATAAGAAAAAATAAAAAGTTTGAGAGCAGTAAATGTTTTCAGTATTAAAATTATTGACCACTTTTTTTACTCACAACACCCTGGATCATGGTATGGTCTTGAAGAAGAAAGCAACTTCAGTTGTTACTGCCAGCTTTCGCTCTATTTTAAAATTATCAGGGAAAATTGACATATTTAAGTTTTCTTTACAGGAAATCTCAAATTTCCTTGTAGCCAACAAATTGTTACAGTCTTTGGCAATGTTGTGGCTTAGTTAGTCTTCAAACGAGACCACAAAAGGTGGATATTTTGAACATTTATTTTATTAAGTCTATGTGTTTAAAGCGCAAATTTTCCGTGAGCGCCAAGTCCGTCATTGCCTATAGGATCAGAAAATCTTACTTAAACTATCGAAAAAATTGACAGAAAATCGTAAAATTTATAATCTAAACGAGTTTGTATATTTTCCTAATAGTTACAATAAATAATTATGATAAGGCTTTTAATTCTTTTTCCAATCATTAATCAAACTTACAGAAGGGTTAATAAATTAATTTATGAGATTCACGGGACTTATGACGAAAGGTTGTGAAAAGTTGATATAACAGGAATAATGAAATACCTCCAATATATTTCGGAATCACACAATGAACAATATGAACGTTTTAGACCAATTTAATTTGTAGAATAACCTATTGTATTGACGTCCGTTCATAGGACACGTTGTTTAGATAGTATAATTAATATATATAAAATTTATTGTATGCCCTTCTGCCTTCCCGGCTATCCCTACGAGGCTGGGAACCAAGATCAACACGACATTCCCTACGTGTGCGTCCTTTCCGTTTAATTTTCCCTTTTTGTAAATTTATTAGTCAAGTGTCTCCATCCTCTGGACCGCACAGAGCATGTCAGTAAGTTGAAACTTCAATTTTTTATTATCTTCAGCCAAAGGATATGGCATTTAGTTCTGCCATGTACACGCTAGCATCAGTAGTGGCATTATTTTTTTATTTCTGCTTCCTTGTACACGGCACAACCCACGCTTTCTGCCGTTTGGCATGTCTGTATTCATTTTTTATTGTTTCAAACATTATTTTAATACAATTTAAAGTGCAATTTTAAAAACAAGATTTTATGAAACATAAATAAACGGCAATAAAGAAAAACGTAGAGTAAAGGGATCTATTATTGTCATGACCTAGCATACCTATCATACTCTGCGAGGTAGTGCCTTGCCGTAAATTTCAAAACTATACTAATCAGTAACTGATTCACCTCTGTATAACGCCTTTGGTGGGTAACTACATCGGAGGAACGAATATTTTTCACCTCTTGATGCCTATCGCCTTACGGATTTAGCTATGAAGGAGAAATAAAATTCTGTCTAATTTATGTTATCTTATAATGCTCATAATTGTTTGATCGTTTTTGTTTAAATATTTCGATACCTGATGAGCCAATGCCTGTCAAATTTGATAACCAAATATTGCAGCCAAAACATTATTAAAATATTACGTTTTCGCGGTCAGGTCATTTTGATTGATGCCTTAGCAAGTTCGTTAAATATCCCTACTATTAATATTGGTTTAAGTGGTGGCTTGGATCAGGTTAGTATAGTGTTAGTACAACTTGGCGAGGCAAGTGATGGGATTGAAAAAGTAAAGCGTTTGCTTGGACAGCGATTTCAACCTTCATAAAAATTGATACAGGGTTAATCGTTATTAAATTACTGTATCTTTTGGTCCTAGTGGGGTTGGTGCATTATTATATTACTTTCTGATTAGGTGAATATTATTTTTAAACGACTTTTTTGATTAAAACGAAAGCTGTTGGGGGAGTCAATAATGACCAATTATAAAGTGTTAACATCTTGGTGTTTTATAGCACGGTTTTCCAAATTGACGAGGATGAAATACTATTCAAACAGCCGAACATATTTACCTAATTACCAAAACCGCAAAGTTTGGGAATTAAAAAAGCAAATTTTACTTCCTGATTCATTAAATGCCAATTAAAATGTACCAAAGTATATGTATCAATTTGAAAATTGCCTAGGTAACTTTCATTCTCGGACAAGTTTGTAATATTTAACTAAGAGTTATAACTTGTGTGATAATTTTGAAACAATAACAATATATAAATAAATGTATTTTGTTGAAAATACACTCGTTTTGATGGTTGAATATGGTGTCAATAACTAGTTATTTTTTAAGTTGAAAATTGATAAACATGACAATACTAGCTTAAATTCTTAGCCCACGACAGATATTGCATGTCATCAATTGGTGAAAAAATTTGTCCTAGAACTTGGGTTCAAAAATGAAAAATTTTGGTACTTTGAATAGCAAGGATATATTACTTAATAAACAAATTAAAATAATTGAAATGAAAATAATTAAAAAATTCCGTTAAGTTAAAATAATTCAGTCTGTTTACATTAGCTTTACAAACAGAAAAAGCTCAAACAGTATAATCAGTATAAATGGAGAAAATAATTACAAAAACACAAATAAGTATGGAGGTTTGGCACAAAATTCTCACCTAAACTGGGCTGTGCGAATAATATATTAAAAACATAAGAGAAACGAACAGGGTTTTAAATATGAACAAATATATTGGCTTTTGGAAAGGATCTATAGCATACGATTGTGGGCTGTGCCCAAAAAAGTCAGCCATCCAAGTTACACAAATTTCACAATAAAGTATTATGGGACATTGTAGATTTTTCTGGGTGTTTGAGAAATATAGATAATCATCGAGATTATAGGATACCTGATATCATTAATGTGTTCGCGCGTTATACACAAAAACCTAAATAATGCCTGAAACTACTTCAAATATAATAGCAACATGGCTACAAAAAAAAGGAGGCAAAGAGAGCTAAGAACAATAATATTTGAATCATAAATTTTGCTAGTTTTGTGAATATGCGGAATGTAAATGTAATCATTGAATTATTTTTTAAATCCAGTTTTATTAAATAAATTGATTAATAGAAAATATCATGAATATGAGACCGATGACTTAAAAAATAGTTTAAATTGTTTACTAAGTTATACTACAAAATTAGTTACTAAATTATAAATTATATTACTAAATTAGTTGATTATGTACTAAGATATAGAAAAAAAATATTTCAGAGACTTGTCAATCTTTATAAATAAACTCTGTCAGTTACACCGTTACAAAGGAAAATATGACAATTGAAATAAACGCATAATTTGAAAAAAGCTGAAATTAAAATGTCAACTGTCTGTTTGGTCTGTTAATGAGGTACCTCTGATGCGACATGGCAAACCACAGCACACTGTTTTTCCATTTTGTCCTAATGAACCGTTGCCACAACAAAATGATTAATTTGAATGTCAAATTGTGTTCATTTGTAATGAATTGTCATTTTTTTGAATCAGAAATAATAATAGGTGTAGAACGAAGAAAACTAGTGGAGTTACTAAAGTAAGTTGTCATAAGGTTATTTGCAAGTTTTTTAAACCTGGTTTTCCATTATTTCGTCAAGTTGAAACGACTAAAAGATAGAAACCAAAATGTCTACATAATTTTTTTAAACTTCATTTCTTCATTTTCAGTTAATATGCTAAAATAAATAAATGTCTAACCTTTAAAAACTGTTTTATGCGAAACACAATGATATCAGGCTGAAAAAAGCAAAATTCTGATTTTTAATGAAAAAACATTTTTTTGAAAAGCATTTTTATTATCGGAAAATTTTCATTACACTTCAAAGTTTCTCACAACGAGAAAATTAAAAAAAAACATCGTTTTCCAAATACAGCGACAACGAAAACAGTACCTACGATGTAGAATTAACTGGAGAAAGGTAAAGAAAGAGAAGCGCACAACATATGTTTATTATGACTGCCTAGATTGTTTTTATTATATTTTATTTTATTGCTGTATTTATCATTTAATGTATTTCAATAAATTTTAACAACATTAGTAATCCTGCTGTGATCGTACTCTACTTCAGTTTAAACTGAAATTTACGAATCTCCACCTCTTCACTTCCATTGATTGGTTTATAGAATATAGTGAAATAGGTGATTTATTGAACTATTCCAACCAATTGATTATTTTATTTCTGGCATGAAAAAATCAATTAGTTGGATCCAACGTATATGTATAGTATGACTGTCCACATTGGACTTTCACAGTTAACTTTCGCTTTGGCCATAAGTTCGCTGTTTCGTAATCTAGCAAATTTACTTACAATTAAGCCGGTGTAAGGTAAATAATAAATGCTTTATCGTGCAGCTTTTGAAATAAAGACAAATTTACTTTTTGACTTCAGATAGCATCAAAACTTGTCGCCAAATTCTATTTTTACCCGTGAGATGGATTGGCTTGTACATATTAATTTGCTGGATATATTGTTACCCTTGTTTTGCTGGGGGTATTTGGTGGTAATTTACAAAAAAATTTACAGCACATTGATACAACATAAACCTATCGACTTACCTACCAATTAACCCATATAGACAAACATAAACACACAGAGGAAAAAAAGTACTGAACCTCGTATTTCATGAAGCAAAGTCCATTAGTTTCGTCACGTCTGAGAGTCATGACGGTTTAGCATAATTGCTCAGCCCTGAATAAAGGAACTACCAAAACAGCAAAAAGAATCACATACATTTGATGTTATTTTTAAGTACTCTTTTACATCTATCTCTCATTCTCTCTCTCTCTCTCACTCTCTCTCTCTCTCTCCCTCTCTCTATTTTCTCTTTTTCCTTTACTCTTCCGAAATACCAAAAGTTTCTCATCCAACGTAATTTTCTTTTATCTTTTTTCTTCTGACATTCTATTCTTTTACGCAATTTAAATGGGCACTAATTATGAGAATACGGGTTTAGTGCTCGTCACAGAAACAACCACTGTTGATGGTACGTCTTTACCCCATTAATGATCAAAGGCATTCTGTTCGGAACAAGGGCAATATTGGTAGGTTGATTGTCGTGAATAATTAATGTGAACCATCGTATCATGCATGCCCATTCAATATCTGAAGTCTTAATTGGATAAAGATTCATTTACTCATTTATATTTGTAAGATTGATACTAATTAATATTATTTAAAAGCTACTGTATTTTTCATCTCATTATCCATCTTATTTTGTCATTGCTGTTTTGTTTTGAGATTGATTGTTTTTAAGATTTAACGTTTCAATGATTAGCACATAGCATTTTATACCTAGCCATGTTGTATTGGAATAATCCTAGTAGTAGTAGACGATGATCTTAATATTTCCACCAAGTTAGTAGTTCAGTAAGTTCATTTACAAATACGAAAAGTAATAGGCATCACGTAAACTTTGCATGATACCTTGTTTTAATAAAATCAGTACTTCTGCTCTGATCTTGCTCCTTTTGTACGATCTTGCGCACCTTGTCCAGTATTCTTCTATTTTATAATCTCTATCACTGCCTAGAGCACTTCAGTTAGCTTAATTCTTTTCCAAGTCGCACAATTTTTTTAAAGGGAGCCCAGTAAGTTCCTTTCCCAGAAGTAGGAATCTCAGTTTGCTTGCTGTGCCCTCACTATCTAGAAGCATTTTTCAGTTTTCATGTTGATTTCTGTTCATATCCCATCTCAATCCTGTAACCGCTCTTCATATCTTTCAATGATGTTACTATACTGGTTACATAAATTTTCCCTTTCTTTAATTAAGTTAACATTATCCTCATATAATTATACATATACCTTTTCCATTCAAATCAGCTTTTCTTCTTATCTTTAACCACCAATAGGTTTCATACTTTCAAAACTAAGTTTATGTTTTATTAGGATGACATTCAGCCATAAGTTGCGTTTTTCTCTAATGAGTTCTCATGTTATTTTAACCTGTTTTACTTATTAGTTTTACCTGTGTGTAACTTCTCACATTCACGTTTGGCACACATTAATCTAATGTTTAATTATTATTAACAATCTTTATGCACCTACGGATTTATTTACAATAACATTTTCACCATCCTATGTACAACTAATATTTACATTTTTGTTTGCACTAATTACACGATTATCTAAATTCATTTGTACTCAATGTACACTTTCTGTACCCTAATGTACAATAAATTCCTTTGTTTTCGTTCTATTATTTGTAATTACTTTAAGAGGAATTATTATCAAACAAATTCTTACATACGATTTTCAAGTTTTTATTGCAGTATTTGTACAAATAGTAAGGATCTTTCTAACTCAACTGCTTATCACATTTGTTTTTTTATCGAAGTGCGTAAATTATTTCATCAATCAGTTTTTTGTACAAGGTAATGTTAAAATATTCATAATTTTTCTAAACATTAATATTATCATAATGGTATTAATAATAAAAACAGTAATAAAAAAGGTAATTGCGTAGTTTTCCTTTAATTACTAAGAATTGAATGAATATTGTCAACTATGGTAATAACTGAAAACAGTTTTAATTTTATTGTAGAAATAGATTTTTTAACTTTTGAAAATCATAAACGATTATATTAACACATTAAATTACTTAAATTCTTATTTTTTGTTGGTGACTCCAACGGTTTAGGAGTTGCCTCGGCGATCATCACTGTAAGGTAAATGTCCCGGGTTCGTATCCACCAGCCCTGCATTCAAACTCAACATAATTGCAATTTTTTGTTCAAAAACATAAGCATTCGGAGGATTCATACAACCTTCGTACTATTGACAAACCTTCGTAAACCAAAAATCCTTATATTTCAAAAATGTTCAGTTATTTTGGTCTTAACAAATTTTGTGCTGATCTAGGCCTTTGTTCTAATCCAAAGGTACAGTCGCCTAATGAATGAAAATTTACTGTCTTCAACAAATTTCACCATCACCCAATTAATTCGCAGACACAATAATTTTTCAATAAAGCTCTCAGGACGTCCACCTGACGTTTCCATCCGATTCCCACTCCTCCAATGAGATGAATTAAATTAATGTAACTTTCACTAGATTCGAAGGTGTTATTAAATTAAGATGCGCAAACAGAACAGGTATCACTTTATTATTATATATTCAACTAATTCCCCTAATAAATAAACTTTGATATATCCGAAAAGTGTTCGGGTAAAAGTTTTTAACTGCCCCTAAGAGACACTATTGTTAGGGAATGTACTTATCAATTAATTAATTATACCGGTTGAGCTGCAATTAGACGACGGATATAAATCCTGATGTAATCTTATGTGACTGAGCAAATAGATTATTTATGAGGCCGCCATGCTTACTGCATTTGATATTCACTCAGAATCTCTTGTCGTCAAACGTTCGCTATAAATTAAATCAATAGTGATTAACAAACAAAGAATATTTTTTCTTCAAATAACAACATTTTATTTTCGGTTTCTGTTTGTTTGTAAAAATATATTTAATACTTATACTGGTGTTTTATTTTAAACATTGAATTTTTAAGGTTAATTTGTCTTGATTAAATTTTGTATTGTACGTTAGAAATTATCAACGTTAATAACATAAACATAAAACATAAATGTAAAAATATTTAACTACGAAGAAAGATATATTTAGATTATCATTGATACTATAATAATAATTTGATGTTTTCATCTTTTAAATGAAAATGTTATTGTTTTATTAACATATCTAGTTATCATTTCTTTTCTTTGGATCTGTTAGAAATCCAAAAATAAATTCTTACAATTCTTTCAAAACGTTTGATAATTTTGTCAAAAAATAAAAGAACCGAGCATTAACATAATTTCCGGGGATTTTTATTTGAATACTGTTTTTCTGTTTAACTTTGGAACTTTGTCATTCCTCTCATTATACGATTACTAATTCAGATATTCTGACATTTTCATATCCGAGGTTCTGCGCTTTTCTAATGTTCATAGAAATGATGAATGGTGGAGTGAGTGCGGTGTTCAATCCTTTTATGAAAAAGGATTTCTAAAGTTCTCCTCACTGCCATGAAAAATCCGTCATATAAAATTTTGTTTTTACATAATCTAAGTTATTACAATGAAATTTCCACCATTATGCAAGTACTATTTGCAATACCAAGAAAATCACAAACTAGACTACAAAATTTGGAGGTAAGTACCTTGTATGTATAAAAACGAATAATATTATTTTTTATTTATTGATGGTATAGGATAACCTATAAATGTTTTTAATACATTAGAATATTCAAATTGTCGTACACCGTTAACTTAAATTTTAATTTTTAGATCTACTGATGATGAACGAGGGTGTAACCCAAAATCATATAAAATAAATCAAAATGACACAAAGGCTGTTTACTTAAACATACCCCACTTAATTCAAAATTTCGCTATATTTTATATAAACTGTTCCCGAAGTTTGTAAATAAATTAAAAAATTTAAAATGCGTTTTTCTATGGTAAGTAATACTTTGGTTATAGCGCTTTAACAAACGAATCATATGTAAGATAAGTATTTTCGTTTTTTCAGATTAATGAACGGTTACCGATATTTTTGGTTTGCTTACTTCGCTGGTTTCGGCGGTAACAAAGACTCAGCAATACCCCTAACCATCTCTAACGATGCGAACAGAAGACGGTGAAATTCAGAAAGGCAGCTCATCAATACATGAACATAGGTGCACCTAAACGATCAGTAACGACCAAATTGCAAAAATAATTTTCTGAGTGTATAACAATCATTTTTTGTTTGTTTAGTAAGTGTATGATAATAAAATGTATATAAAATAAACCTAGAAAAAACTCAAAGCATCTAAAATAGTAGCATTTGGTTAAAACACTTAAGATAATAAAGAATATGTTTTCGCAGTTTATAACGATTTCGTCAACGTTGTAAAAACGAAGGAATTAAAAAGAAATGCGCCCATTATTGTTATAAGAGTTTAAACGGATAAGGAAGGAAAAATAAAATCCATTGTTGGCCATTAAAAGCATGCAAAAGCTTTTATACCGTAAAACGTTTTGTTATTGAAAAACACTGGCGTATTATATTTTGACTGGCAGGGTGGGCCAGATGACAAGCGGTCGAAAGTTTTTCGTCTGGCCCAGATTTAATGGGATATAATTGCTGTTGTTGCGAGCTCCCTCGCTAAATATGATAATCTGTTCGGGGCCATGGAAGTGGGTCGTGCCCCACGTTTCCACACGAAACCAGCCTCGCATCACATGAGAGCCGATATGGACGTGGAATTAGAATAACGCCAGACGACTGATAAATATCTCACAACTAAAGAAAACGTGCAAGACCTACGCAACTATTGGGTTGTCCGGAAAATAATGCAGGATTTTGGTATTAAACAAAAAAAAAGAAACTAGTTACTTTAAAGCAATGTTCTTTAATCAAAANAATGAGTAATCCTGTAAACGTAAACAGAATATTTTATATAGATTTTTTTTAATGAAAACTTAAAATCCTGCATTATTTTCCGGACAACCCAATAGATTATTAATTTTAAGATTTTTTTTCCCGTTTTACGACCTGTCCTATCTCAAGGTCAATTTTTAAACTACTAGGTTAAAATTGCATAGTTTATAAAAATAATTCCTATTATTACTTCTTTAACAGGGTTTAAATTTATTTATAAGTATTTTGATTATTATTCATCACGTATATTCAGAAAGAGTAGTATAATCGGAAGTCACAATTTTTCCCTCACACACCTCGAACGATTTCTTTTCCCTCCCTCTCACTCTTTCTTCTTCTCTCTCTCTCTCTCTCTCTCTCTCTCTCTCTCTCTCTCACTGACTCACTCACTCACTCTTTTTTTACATACACTAGTAGACTGTACCTTGGGATTTGAAGAAATGTCTAGATCAACAAAAAATTCGTTAAGACCAAAGTAACGGAACATTTTTTGAAAAATAAGGTTTATGTTTTTCGAAGGTATTTCAACTACGAGGTTATATGAATCCCCAGAATGCTGATGTTTTTGAAAATACAAATTGTAAGTATGTCGAGAGTGAATGTAGGGCCGCTGGATATGAACACGGGATCTTTACCTTATAGTGATGTTCGCCGAGGCAACTCCTAAACCGTTGGGGCCACCAACGATCCTCAATTAATAAGGATTTAAGTAATTTCATGTTTCAAAATAATCATTTACGTTTTTAAAAAGTTAAAAAATCAATTTTTAAAATAAAATTTAATGCCAAAACTGAAAAATTGCCGTGTTCAACAAATTTCACCATCACCCAATTAAGACGTAGACACTTTAATTTTTCAATAACTCTCAGGACGTCCACCTGACGTTTACACCCGATTCCCTCTCTTCCAAAGCGATGCAATTAATTAAAGTAACTTGCTCCAAATCCAAGGTCTTATTAATTTAAGATGGGGAACAGAGAAGGTACCACTTTATTATCATATATTCATTTAATTCCCCTAGTAAATAAACTTTGATATATCCGTAAACTGTTCGGGTAAAAGTTTTTAACTGTCCCTAAGCGACACTATTGTTAGGGAATATACTTATCAATTAATTAATTATATCGGTTGAGCTGCAATTAGACGATGGATATAAATCCTGATGTAATTTTATGTTCCGTTTTACAAAATTATAGAATTCTTCACAAAAATAAAAAAATTTCCGCATTTTCACTACGTCGCAATTATACTAAATCAACGTGACATGTATTTCTTGGCAAAACTGATGAACAGAGCACTGTAAAACCTAATGTCGTTTTTGTTCTTCCATCACTATAACTATATATAATCACATAATACTTTAGTTCTGTATAAAAATATTTAAACACCAACCGAAAAAGCTAATAACAAAACCGTATTCTTCTAATCTTTACCGGATTGCTGAACAAATTTGCTCTCTCCGTCACTCTTCTCTTTCTCACTACAACTCTTTACATCTTACGTAGTCTTTCTTACTTTTTTCTTAGTCTTATTAATTTTTAGCATACTTACTATTATCTTTCTCTCACATGTACTATGTTTATTTTATTTCATAAGTTGTAATTCACGTTGAATATAATTTACAACAGTATAATATATCGCATCAACTCTCTCAAACTCACTCTCTCTTTCTCCTTTCTCTCTCTTTATCACTCTCTCTCTCTCTCTCTCTTTCATAGTACACTATTTCTTTATTGGCATTTAATAGGAATGAATTTTCAAAAAATTATACAATTATTTACAAAAATAAAAAATTGCGCACGTTCACGGCGCCGCAAATATACTAAGCCAACGCGGGAGGTTATCTTGCTCAAACTGATGATCTGTACGCCGTAAAAGCTAGAATAGTCTCATTTATCGCGTACGTACGGAACCTCGGGCATCATCGGTGGAAGGCCCTCTCCGGACACTGGAAGGACTCGTTGGCTCTCTTCTGATTGAAAAGCTGAAAGAAGGGAACCTTTTGACATGTTGTGATTAAACAGAAAATCATTTCATTCCTTTTTTTTACTCCATCACGGCGGTAAACTTTTTCTTCTTTGATTTATATCATTATATTCCCAGTATATATATACATCAATAATCATCTTCATTACAATTATGTGTATATAATATAAATAAATATATATATATAATATATAATTAAATAAATAATATATGAATAAATATATATATATAATATATAATATTTATGTTATGTACCATGTGAAAAGGATAACGTACCTGTAAATTAGAAGAAAAGCTGACTGAAAGGAACCTTTTTCTATGCTAGGTTTAAACAGATAATCATTTCATTCCTTTTTTTACTCCATCACTGCGGTAAGCTATTTCTTCTTTGATTTGTATCATTATATATATCTTTTTTCGTGCTGGAACGTGTAAAAGTTCCATTTTATTTGCGTTGTCTTCTTGTAGTTTTGTCAATTTGTTATTTTATTTTATATTCAATTAATGCGCCATTTAGAAAAAAATATACCTCGGTTGACTTGATAGTTGGAGACAATTGGAAGTAGACAAAGTTATAAGTGGTAACAGAGCGATCAACACGCTTTGCAAAGTTTTTAAATAAATATATATTAACCAATCTTCTAAATCGCTCAATAATATTTATTTTTTATATCAAAAGAATTAATTAATTTTAAAAAAATATTAAAGTAATTAAAATATAAAATTCCTTACGTTTTGAAGATAATAATTTGATACAATATTTTGGATAAATAATTAAATTTCATTATACAATAAAATATTTAAAAAATTATATAGTCAAAAGTTTACATTGTTTACATTATACGCAAATGTTGTGGAAAATTGTGTTGGTGTTCGAAATAGTAAGTACCCAGTGCTGTAGGCTTTTATTTAGTTTTTACTATCATAGATATGTTGTTTTACTCCCTAATTTGGATGTAATTCCGATGTATGTTTCCGGACAATTTTTACAGTTGATTTTGTAAATTACATCAAACTTATTTGTACTGGTGTAGGAATATTAGTTTTGGAAAAATGGTGAGACTAGTTTTATAGTTTTTGGCGGCTAATTTAAAGTTTTCGGGATAGAGAAATGTATTTCATTTGAGTGATAAACGTGAACGAGTATAATGAATATGTTTGTTGGTTTGTCTGTGTTTGATAGAAATGATGTATAGTTGTTAGTGATATTAAATGGTGTTAGTGTTGAGTTGGAGTTGTTGATTATTCGGTTGATTATGTGTTTAAGATAGTGGTCGTTATGAGTATATGTTTGTATATCTTTAAGTTCTTGTGGTGAAAAGATTCATGGCTCAGGATAATAATTCTGTGAAGTAGCGCTTTGGTCATGTCTATTGTTTGAAGGGGACGGTGTGATATAAAGTTAAGTTAGAGATTTGTGTTTCTTGGTTTTGGTACCAATCTGTGATTAATGACCCATCTGGTTGTTTTATTACAGTTGTATCTAAAAATGGAATTTTTGTGTTGTTTTCTCAATTTTATGTACAAATTGCAGGCGTAAGTGAAAGCTGTCAAATGTATGTAATTAGTTTGAATCTGATCTGTGGAAACTGCTGTCAATATATCATGTACGTATTACGTCTGTCTGTCTGTCTGTCTGTCTGTCTGTCTGTCTCTCTCTCTCTCTCTCTCTCTCTCTCTCTCTCTCTCTCTCTCTCTCTCTATCTCTAACTTTCCCTATCTATGTATATATCTACCTATCTATCAACCTATTTATGTCACTAGTTTCTCCGGTCATTGGATGTAAGAATGATCACATTGCGATAAAATCTCTGTGATTATAAATAAAATAGGAATATTCAAACAATTCATCTTCCTTTCCATCTCTCTCATTTTTCCCCATTCTCACCTTTTTCTCAATCTTACTGTCTTTCTTTCATTCTTTTTCCTCTCTCTCTCATTCTCTCTCTCTCTCTCTCTCTCGGTATCTCACTCTCACACACTCTCTTTTTCTCTCCCTTTCCCTCTCTTTCACTATTTCTCATTTTGTTTTTCTATCGATGACTATCGCTCTAATAAAGTCTCATTAAATGGAAATTTATGGAAGTTGTGTTTCCAACAGTACGGCTAATTTAAAAAAAAAACACGTACAACTAATGAATTACAAGAATTGATTAAATATAATTTTTAAAAAAAATTCCTATATTCTTAACAGCAGTAATTTATAAATTACTAATAGTACTAAATAATTAAAATAACTGCTTGACTTCTTATTTTTGTCTGCAAAATGCAGAAGCATATGTTTTCCGTAAAAACATGTGTGAAGTCATGTAACAAAATTGTATTACCTATTTTCTACTAAAATAATATCATTAATTAATTTATTATTATTTGAAATAGAAATTTGCACTTTAACTTGATATTGTCCTATCGTATTTTCGTAAAACCTTTCTTTCGAAAACTTATCACACATGTGATTATTTCATTAAAATCACTGATTTCTTAAATTATTGTGTTCATATAAAAAATAAAAAATAAATAATATTTGTAAATTAAACCAACGTGATTATTTATCGTAGATGTATCTCTAGTTCATCTTAAATGCGTTATTACTAACCGAATAGATAATTGTGGTTTTTCTACTCTAAATTTAATTCAACAGTTTTTTTAAGTCAAATGTTGGCTTGTTGAGCGGGCAGTTTGTAAAATCGATACAGTTGAGTCAAGGCCGCCCCTGCTCCCTCCTCATGTTTTATTCGAGCTCATTTCACTCTCGGTCACTCCCCGCCACCTGTTTGACCAAATACATCTTGGTAACCAGTTTGCAATTAACAGCAGTACACCACCAAGCGGTTGCTAATTTAAATAGCAGGGACCAACCCTGGGGAGAGAGTGGCGGTGAGATAAAAATCACTGAACATTATTCATTTTTTACGCCTCGTCGACGATTTTTCTCTAAACATGCGACCCTTTGCATTTTTCCGCCTTAATTGTTCGCTCCCTTGTGAACCACTTTCATTGCGATAATCGTGTTAATTAACATAACTACTTTTGTCAACAAAAAATATCGATGACTTATAGGCTTTGCAATCACAACTCAGTTATATATAATAGTAACAGCAACATACTTACCCACTACGTTCATTATGCCATTAATAATACAACAGATTTTAATATATGTTTTAATACGTAGGTTTAATTTTGGGTGTATATGCCCCGCTGAATGGCGTTCTTTGGCAGCAAATTAAATGAGTAATTTGAAGATTAAAGGAATGAGATATCGATGTTCCAGCACTAGTTACTTTATGAAGGACACTACGAAAGACCTCCATATTGCTACAAATGTGAAAATCTCGTCACTTTGGTGTAATGTTTTCTTCTATTTTTATAATGGTATAAAAACAATCACCAAATTTATGATCCATAGCGTAAGATTAAACTTTTGCAAGACTACCATTTGACTAAAGACTTGCTGGATTTGATTAATAATAATAAAAAATTAAAAAGTCATATAATTAAATACTTAGCATAACAAGCAACTTGTCGGATGTGCTAGCTGAACAAGCAATTGTTTATTACTTGATATGGCGCAGTAATGTTATTCTGTGAACCAAATCTCATTCTAAAGAAAACCTGATTTATTTAATAAATAATGTAAAAATAATTCACATTATGGGTAGGTCTTTGTTATTTTCTTATAAAACTCTAACTGGTAAAAGATTCAAAACAAAACATCAGATAATTGACTTGCGAGCATATTTTGACAAAACTTAATGTACGGAAAAGGAAACTGGGATAAAAAATCACAAACCTGAATAGGAAAACAGACGTTTGAACGCATAACTGATGATCACGTTGAACTATATTCGTCAATTGTAAAACTCGTCAATAATTAAATATATTTACAATTATTTTTTAAAGCATAAATATATGACATAAATTACATATTTTCTACCAATTTTATTTTTTGTAATGCTTAATGTTAAAAAACGGAAATATAGTCAAATTTTTTAATTATTTTAGGGTTAAACTACTCTCCACTACACTGAGAGGAAAACAGTCCCCACCCTTGTTTTTTTTCGTGAAAATGCTTGCAATATTTATAATTTTTTAATGTTTTGTTGTGTACTGCATATTTTTAAAGAAAAATATAATATATAGTCAAATAAAAAAACGCAATACAAAATTAAACTGAATACAATAATTTTACAAAAATATTGCTATCAAAAAATTAAAGAAAATATTCAATTCAGTACAATGTATGTCCTCCTCTTGCGTTGATCACCGCTTACATTTGAAGTGGCATCGATTTTATGAGGTTTTGAATGTAGTTTTGTGGATTAATTTCATACTCCTGCAACAGCGCCATTTTTAATGCTTGCAAATTCTCTGGCATCACTGGGCGGCATTCTTTGACACCTTGTCCCAAAAGTTTTCGACAGTGTTTAAGACGAATGCTGCTTTAAATGCTGGCCTCTGCAAAAATTGAATTGAAGCCCGTTCCCAGTAGTCACCAACGATTCTAGCTGTGCGAGGCCTTTAATTGTCATTGAGACAAATAAAACCGTAGTCAATTTATGTGATACAAAGAACAACTTTTTCTCGTAAAACATCTTCAATTTATTAACCAGCAGTTAGGGAACCCTCGATAAAGATCATGTTTATGCGACCTTCCATTGAAAAGCCTGCCCAAACCATACCAGCACCATCTCCATCGCTTCTCTGGAGTGAAATTGTGACAGGGATATATCGCTCTCCTATTTCTCTCCAACCCTCTCTCGGCCGTCAGAAAACCTCAGATAAAACATTGACTCATCGAGCACTAGATTTTATTGTAATCTTTTCTAACCAATTTTTTTTATTTATTGCAATACTTATCCGAGCTGTTCTGTGCTTTTCAGAAATTCTGGATCAGTGGCACGCTTTTTGCAGTAACTACTGAAATTCTTCCTGAAAGCCTTACTTTGTATAAACTGGCATTAAACTTTGTAATTTTCTGGGATGGTTGCTTGATCGGTAAAGTATCGATTATGTAATACATTCGAAGCAGTAAATCGACCATTTCTTTGAGTGAATCCCCTGATCCATACCTTCTTGCAGTAAAGTCCAGAATCTTGGTAACAATAGAAGACCTGTTCTACGAATGTTAAGGACCCAGGCTACTTACGCTTGGCTGCTTCCATCTTCCACATGCAATGGTAGGATTTTAGCGGATTCTGTATTGCTTAATACCATCAATCATATTAATTTGAAACTACTCAATTAATTACACACAATGAATTCCAAATGAAAAATTTGTGTCACAGGCGGGATTCGAATTTCGGCTAGATACGCCGCTGCTCTACCAATTGAACTACCGTGACTTTGATCGCCCATGCCATAAACTTTTCAGTTTAAATGAATCCCACCTGTGACATAAATTTTTCATTTTGAAAAAATGTGTATAATTCATTGAGAATTTATATAATTAAGCACAAGCTGATACAAATAATTTAAAAAAATGAAACTTAAAATTGGTAGAACTTAAAAAATCAAACTACTGGACTATTCTCGCTAATAACTTACTTTTACTTACGAGACGTTACACACTCACCCTTGAGTACACAATATTCGTGGAGACTTCGAACGTGAAGGCGTAATTTTTCACATGAGCAGATAGAATTGTAATGATAAGAGGTAAGTGAAGTATAATTAATTTCGTATATTTGAGTAAACGAACGGAAACAGTTTGAATTAAATGAAAAGGCTTTCTTGGATTTCAAGCTTAAACATGAAATATGTGATATATTTAGGTAAGGATAAATCTGCAATATAAACAAGGAATATAACATAAAAAACATAATACGATATAGTTTAATGTATAGAATATGCAAATGAGGTTCAGAAGGTACACAATGCTTTTAGAGAGAAAAAATTAGAAAATATGTAAAGATAATGAAAATCACTCACCTATATATTTTCTGCACTTCTAATATAATTTCTAAATTCACACTTTTCAAAATTTTAATATTTAAAATTTTAGGAAAAATGATGATCTTCCAAAATTGCAACTAAAGATGAGTGACGAAAGTGTTACCAGGATGTTGTCGTTTATTGACAATAAAAGCATATTTATCAACTCGATGGCTAAAGAATAATTGAGAACCTTGAGTTAATTGAACTACTTCTCTGAACAATGGCTGAAACGGATGCTGGATTTGATACTCTACTATCTTTCTCGACGTACCGTTTTCAATTATTTAGGAAATAAGTCAATACTAGTGACTGTTTGGAAAAACTACTTGTTGCCATTTTCGTAATTGCAGTAAAACGTTACATGCTGGATAAGCAAACACAAAATAAGGTCTATTTATTCACTTTAATATTAGCCACATAAACTATATTAATTTATAATTATAATTTATTTATTTATAGAATACATTGCTGATGAACACTGTCGCTGTGTTCCATAGTGTACATAAGCGTTATTCACTTGTAGGTAAATTTCTCCATTACTACTGTAATAATATTAACAGACTACGGTAGGCCCATCGTAAAGAAATTAATAGAAATTTTTACAATTTTATACATTTGCTTAAGTACTAGATTAATTTAAATAATATTATTGTGTATGAACTAAATTTTGAGTACTGTTCTTACTATAATATTATTAAAATGTTAAAGAACACGAGATTGTACTTTACACTAATAAAGCACTTAATTATTTTGTTCCACCCGATCTATAAATCACGTCCATATGGTGTTTGCGTTTCACTCCTCTGGGGTAACAAGTGAATGCTTCATATGAATTATAAATTGTGGAGTATGTTGTTTAATCTTTTTAAACAGATAGTTCCTACTCACAGTTAGCTTTTTCAACGGATTTCATGCTTATAGGTCATCATCATGTTAAAAGAGTTCCATAACCACGTCTCCCGGCATGAGTTGTAAGACTGAACCCACCGATTCCTCGGCCAACGCGACGTTCCAATGAGAAACTAATTTTTAATGATGCTCAATTATCAACGAGAAAAGAGTGAATTATAACACAATTAAATATTATATTAAAAAATACTGTAAGAAATTAATTATAAATTAGTGATTAATTTTTTCTTATTTATTTATTTTATTTCATTTTTATTTCTTTATATATTTATTTTATTTCATTTATTTTTTATTATTTTTTATATATTTTTTTTAATAATGAAAGAAAAATTAAAATGATACCTTAATAGAATAGTAAACTAATGATAAAATTAATAAAATTTAATTATTTAATTTTATTATTTTGTACTTCTAATATTACTTAGGCACATATTTAAAATAGGGGGTAGATGAAAATCTATTATATTATTAATGAATTTATCTACATTTTCAATTTAATATTTTATAATTTCAATTTCTCAAATCAATCTAGTTCCCTCCCTTTGCTGAAACTATGTAACACTGTTCTATTTAAATTTATATTTAAATTATGTTTTTTTTTAGATGGTCTTTAAATTCCGAAAATTTGTTCGATTTAGGCATGTGTTGTTTACCACTCGTTTTAATTTCTCTACCGCTCTGTCATATATATTTAATGTAGCAATCCTTACAATTAAGTTGATAAACCCCGCTTTTGGCTACCACCCGACATGGAAGTATGGCATCCTCCGGCGGTGTCACGAATTCGGCCTGAGAGGTAGACTCCAGGGATTGATTAGGAGTTTCCTCAGCAACCGGTGGTTTAGGGTAAGACTGGGAAGTACGCTATTCGAATGGAGAGAGCAAAGAAATGAGATCCCGCAAGGATCGGTACTGTCGGTTACACTCTTCACTATAGCGGTTAACGGTATCGACGATGGCATTGAGCCCCCAATGATGATCTCGCTCTACGTCGAAGATGCCGCTATCTACGCACATGGTATAGATGTAGAAGAAGTTGGAAGAAGAGTGCAGACCGCAATCGACAAAATGGTTGCCAATGCCGAGAAAATAGGTTTCTCCTTTTCGGTTGAAAAGACGAGGGCAGTCCACTTCTGAAGACTGAGGAGGGAACATAATCCTCCTCAGCTCCGGATGTGGAACGAAGCTCTCGGGTATGCGGACCGCTCAAGCTTTCTCGGTATGACCTTCGACGAGAAGCTAAGATAGCAACCACATATCGTGACCATCGAAGTCCAATGCAAGCTGGTCATGAACGTCCTGAGACACCTCTTGAACTTTAAGTGGGGAGCAGAAAGAGAGGTATTGATGACCCTTTTTAAAACGCTGCTGTGCCAGAAATTATTTTCTGGTTGTATGGACTACGGTTCGGCAAGAAGAACGCGCCGCAAAAAATTAGACAGGATATATATGCAAGGCCTAAGACTAGTGACAGGCGCGTTCAGGACAAGCCCGCTACATAGCATATGTGTTGAGGCAGGGCTTCTCACCCCTGTTCTAAAAAGAGAGGAAATAACGTTGGAATATTATGCGAGCAAATGGGCAAAGCCGAGCCATTTTTTTCATATGACCCTTTTTGACCCTATCTCCAGCAAAAGATACTATGTCTTGAAGACCGGTACGAGGCCGCTGGCCATAAGAGCCAAGGAAATATTAGCGGCGCGGGGAGTAGAGCTGAACCAAGTGGAGGCAAAAAAACTACCGGAAACACCCCCCTGGTTACTCCCCGCCATCATCGTACGGTGGGATTTGGCAAAATTAAAAAAGAACCCCACTACGTATATAAAGGAATTTTTGAAGCCCTGAAAAACGAATATAGAGATGAAAAACGGCAGAGAGCGTGGGGTGTGCCGTGTACACCGAGGGAGAAACAAAGAAATTGTCACTGCCTTCCGCCGCGAGAGTGTACACATAGAACACTAGCTAGAACATGTAATATAGAGACTAGTCAGTTTTTCACCGAAGTTGTCGCAAAGCCGAAAAACGCATTTGAGCATCTTCAAAAGCAGTGAGTGTACACAGAGCCGGTATATGGCAGGTTCAACTCACGGAATATTATATTAATCCACATATGCTTGGAGATCATAATTGGCCATATTAATCATTTCAATTAATTATTCATTTTATCAACGGTCATGGTTGAGATGGCTGACCACGGCCCCGGACCTCTGCCAACGGCACACCCACCTTCCTAGTTCTAAACTACACAACAAAACCGGCCCTTGTCAGGGCCACAATAACTCTAGGTCACTGTACTGGTGATCACGTCGTGATCAGGCGACAGTTGAATCATATGACCGAGAGAAATTTCGGGGCCGGGAGGAACTGACTGAAAGAGCACGGCGCATATATACCTGCTTCTATAGTTTGGGCTATATATTGGGGGAGCCATGTGGTGACCACCTGCAGTTACCAATGTCCCCACTAGGTGTCACCACAACGTCAGGAATGGCCTCGCTTTCCACTCTGCAGCCAATCAAATGGAGCAATTCCGTACATAAGTATGGGCACTGCCCTGCTGACTTCAGACTATTTCCCCCGAGTAGCTCTCATTATTTACCTTCACAATCTACATACTACATCAGCTCAACAGCAAGGACACTAGCAGCATCGGCCTCGCTGTCACCCTCTCACAGCCGACTTGTTTACCTAGTCACTTATTCTGCTGCCGAGTTTACCAACACACGATGTCTGACCACGGCCCCGGACCTCAGCCAACGACTCTCTCGGTCACCAACCTCTACCAACATCCCACACACCGTCTCGGCCTCATCCATCGTTTCTACACTCAAACCAAGACCGACCATTGTCAGGGCCACCAAATCCCCAGTCAATAAACTTAGTTCCTAAATTATCTTTAGTTATGTAACATAATTTTAAGAATGTTTGAAAATATAATAGAATCCATTTAGTTTTAATATTTTACTAATACAGCTAAGAAAAAGAAGTTCAAATTTAAATTTGGAGGAATTTTAAAAATAAATGATTGTTAGAACAAACTATCTTGTTAAACGGTTAAAATGATGTTTAAAACTTGCTGACTTGGCTAGTATGAGAAAAATAAAAATAAATGGGTATGTAAGTATAGGAATCAATACGATGAAAGCTTGGAATTTAGTATTCCGATTTTTCATTTATTAAAATGTGTAGTATTGAAATTCAAAATCTGAAGAAAAAAAATCTAGCAAATATGACCAGCCAAACATAAGGTGAGTTGAAAGGGTTTTAAGTGTAATGGAAACGCTATAAAAACGAATGGAAGAGGGTTGTAAAGACAAAGTGCCGATCCCTTTAACGATTGCTTCTGCTGATATGGTATCTGATCTAAAGTGTAAAAGTAATTTTCCCGTTCCCTTCCGCCCAGGGCGTTTTTTCCCCCAACTTTTATTGATGTGGCAATGAGTGAATTCCTGCGAGGAGTTCCGTGGTGAAACTTCTTCAATGGAACACAGTTTCTAACGGGGCAGGAAAAGTTTGCATAACCATTGTAAACCAATAGTGCTTTGACGATAATAAGTCATGTGCTTTATTGTTTACCATCCTGATTGAAATTCATTCTTTAATTACAGGATACTGTTTAATATGGAGATAATTAAATAAACATTTCCACTTTTTTCTTTACACAGAAATATCCTGTCTAAAATTGTTCGAATGATAAATTTCCTACTCAAATATAAATATATTTTTATAAACAAACGACCTATGTTCAGCAAAACTCTGACGGAGATTAAAATCTATTGAACGAACAGATGGAAAAATACATTTCTATTAAATTAACGTGCATAAGGTCAAAGTGCTCGGGAACAATACCGACGCCGACAAACACAACAAACTTTTTTCCAAGAACAAGAAAATAATTGAAAATAATAATTGTAATCAAAAATGATATGAAGTAAAACAGGTTTGTTCAAAAGCCAGTAAGAATAATTATTATACATACAGGGTGTCCTTTGTAGATGGCCCGTCTGAATTTCTCTTGAACTAATAAAGATGCCAAAATAACAAAAAATACGCTTTAATATTTTTCAGTCTAGTTTCAATTTTTTGAGTTTTTTTGGAGAAACATTATACAGGGTACTCAGGTCCAGTTCAACTTCACAATTTCAAGTATGACCATGACAAAAAATATGAAAAAACGGATTTCCTTTGTTTTGTTGTTAATTCAAATAATTATTCAGATATCGTGAGATGTGGTCTGGTGTGATGTAGGTTTCAGAAAAACATTTTCTTTATCGTGCCAACGTTTCGATCTTTTATTGAGATCGTCTTCAGGGCCTGGGATTTTCAAACAATGTTATGTTGTTACAAGGAGGGGAAAACTCATAAGGTGGGGTTGAGATGGGGAGTTGATGTCCGAGTGGATCGAGGTCACGATAGCTCAGGTGGTAGAGCAGCGGCGTATCTAGCCGAAGGTCGTGGGTTCGAATCCCTCTCGTGCCATTAGCTTTTTTTCATCTCAACTAAAAACCTTAATTAATTGTAATGTTTACATTTAACAAATACATTTAGGATGTGGAAAAGTGAATTTATACAATGCAAAATATATTTTATATTCAAACAAAGTATTTCTACTCACTCAAAGTGTTTGTCTTCTGTGTAATTGTGCCATCCTTGCTGTCGTGTTTCCTTTTCCTATTTATCCCCTTTCTATATAATCCGTATCTATATCCTATATAATAATATCTGAAGGGGGATATCTGAATAATTATCGATTAACGGTCACTAATCTCTACACAATTCAAATAATTTTCTTCTTCACTAAAGTAAACATTAATAGCCGTTATAGACTTAATTTCTGGAAGTAAATAAAAGAATTCCTTTGCGGCAGTTCTTCCTTTTAGGTTGCTTGGTTATGATTGGCGTAGACACGGATTTCCCGGATCTGACAATTCAAAAAACGTCTCACCTGCAAAGAATTGTGTGCGGGCCATCCATCAAGCTGGAGAATCATTTTTTTGTCGTTGTTGCAGAAGAACATCATCTAATGGTATTGGTAAAACCTCCTTGAAAAAATTTAGGAAGAGAGCACCTTTTAAATTATTTTCGTAGAAATAAGGCCCAATTTCCCTCAAGAGCAACGGCGTAATATTGCCAATTATGTCAGCTAAACATGTGTGGATTAAACTTGTATTATTAAACCGGGGAATGTGAAATGTCGATACGACGTGGATAGCAGATGGACATAAAATAAAATACCGCGCAAGTTGTCTTCAAATGCGGTCGAAGCTTCGAGCATTATCCGAACCGAATTCGTAAGATTTGTGTGCGGTTTTGTGTCGCGAGCATGTGAAACCGCCTTCTATACTTATTCGGGGCTTCAAGGTTTTTTACACCTCCTCTTGAATTTATTGGAAATATAAATTCTTGTATTCCCCCGTTGGGCCAACATAAACAAGGCGAGACAGGAAGCTGCACGACTTCAATCTGTATTTATATCTGTGATAAATCGAAAAGGGAAACTTTAGAATGATCCACTAGCTATCCGCCGCTAGTTTCTCCAACAGCTGAGTGTTTTAAACGGATTTATTGCTTCCATTTCCTCTCTTCTTTCCACATCTATTTTACGGGGAGTGAAACGGAAATAATTCCATTAATAAACATCTCACATCACAAATAATTTCGCGACGAGTACTGTATTGGAATAATATATTTTGCAAGTATTTGTTTTTATAGTGTTTTGCTATAGATTTATAAACAAAATGCTTTTAAAAAATGTGTGAAACCCAAAATCTGTATTAGTGTTGATGAAAAGCAATACTTTTAATTACAATAAATGTTTACACTACGATAAAGTCAACGGAATAAATCGCCTAAAACAGGATAATATCCACATTTTACGATATATTAACTCAAATTTTACGTATTGTGACTGATAATATTTTAAATACATCGTTCAAAATTACGTCTACTAGAAGACTATACAAGAAAGGCTAAACTCATATAAAAATGGGCATTCAGAAGCAAAACGGTAGCGATTCTCTATGGCCTACATGTTTACACCAGGGACACATCTTACATACTCTACTCAAATTGAAACATTCAGGTGAAATGTTTCTGCCTCCGTTTTTTTATTACAGTAATAGAGTTTAATATAATACAAATTATCTTTAAATATTTCGAAAGGTACGCTGAATATAAAATTAATTATTTCAATATACATATCATTGAGTAAAATGTTATTATTTCGAATTTTCAAATAAATCAGTTCATATTTAGCTAATTGCATTAAATACATCAAAATTCCAAAGTACATCTAGGTGAGACACATATCATGAATACACGGAGCCAAAAGATTAAGTATAACTCAAAACCATAGTTGCGGAATTCAGTAAATATTTTCCAGTCTGTTAATGGGTTTATTTAATTTTTTACATTTATATATTTATTATTTTTGCTCAAAAACATTTCCATGTGGTTTTTTAAGTAAAAAGTAAATACATTGCTTATTTTCATTGATCTCCTCGTTTCTTAAATTTACACCCATCATCAACCTTTATATTTTTTTTATAAATAAAATATTCGTATTTTACAACATTTTAAGAAAAGATTACGTACATTGTAGTAAATTTCAAATTTATTAATAAACATATTGTATTTTCAAAGATATGACCATCTTGCAGCTATCATGTAATTTTGTTAATATACAGTTTTGTATGTATATTTTTATAGTCTACCATTTAATTCTGAAACGATAATGCGACTTTAGCAAAAAAACGGTCTTATACAAATCGTTATTATGCGATAGATTCCAAACGATTTCAAGAGGATTAACTTCAAGAAAATAACGAAAACAAAATAAGAAATAAGAAAATTGAACACACATTAGAAATTTAACTAGACGTCAAGTAATATGGAAATATTGACATTTACAATTAGACAAGAAACAAAATGGAAGATTATACTATAACTCGGTCAAAACAAGTGAGAATATATTTTTTGCTTGTAAAAGAAAAAACATCAGGCATAACCAGAAATTGTCGATCCTGTCAAAATTTTCCTTTCAGTAAAAGTGGCCTAAAATAAGTTGTTGAATCGAATTTTACAATAAAATTGTGGGTTCTTATTTAAAATAACAAAGTTAGAGTAATTTCGTAGCTAGATGAGAAAGTTATGTCAAATCTGTTACCAGCACGCGATTCCTATCCAAAATTAACTAGGGGATTCATATAGGACTATTTTTTGAAAAATTTAATCGATTTCAAATTAATGGGTGGACTATAGAAGTTGTTACATCCTATATATCCTAAACTATGCATTTACCAAAATTACATACTTTTTTCCTTCTACAAAGATCATTAATTTTGTTTTCCCTCTCACCATTCTACAGTGAAAAAGCAGTTCGCATTGTAGACTGCATGAAATCCTCCCTTGAGTGAAAAAAAAATTGTGTGCGGGGTGTTTTGATGTAGTGCAAGCGCTAGGTCGCGTGTAGCAGGAGGGTCTCCTATAAAAATTAAAACATGTCCTTCCAAATAATCTATAATTAATCCTCTACTCTTATCTACCAAAGCAGTTTTTTCTGTTTGAACAAGGATCATATTTCACCGATTGAATTAGGTACTTTCCGATATGTACCGACTTCTCCGTGCATCTTTTGACCGAACATGCAGCAGTCCTCAAACTCCGTTCTAACAGTTGCTTCGAAAGATTCCAAATTTGCGTACACAATGGAAAATGAGAATAAAAGAAAGTTCGTACTTGTCCAATTTCCTTTCACAATCTACTTTAATAATGTACTTATCCCTTTAATGTACGTTTGTTTCCCTTGGTTTCACAGATGCGAGTTTAACATGGAATCTGCAAACACGACTGGCACAAGACATAGACACTACACTGTTCTATAAACCAATGAAAATTAAATTTACAAATTTCTAAAATTAGCGTTTTTAGAAATTTGTAAATTTAATTTTCATTGGTAGTGTGTCTTGTGCCAGTCGTGTTTGCTGATTCCATGTTGAACGCGTATCTGTAGAACCAAGGACAACAAATGCACATTAAGGGGATAAGTACATTAATGAAGTAGATTGTGAGAAATGTGTGTTAAAGATGAAAATTAAATTTACAAATTTCTATAAACGCTAACATAACGGATTTAATCGTACGGTATCGAAATATCAGGAGCAGATAAATCTTCCAACATCAAACGTTTTTTCCGCCTGATGTTTACAATATTAGGTAGAAAATGGTATTTGTACTGATTGATTTATATGGGAGAAACGGAGTTTTGAAAATTTCAGGAGTGACCTCACGGGATCTAAGAGCCGAGAATCACTTAGCACCGTAGAGTTTTAGATTGCATATAGTAATAGAAAATTCCCTTTTCATGGCACAAATTAACATATGTAATTATAAACTTAAAATAAAAACAAATAACATTTTCTCCACTTCGCGGAAAAACATTCAAATTACCTATAACCTAAGTCTAACCTACCAAGTATAACCCGAACCTTTCCTGAACTAACCGAACTCGCCCTTGACTCTAACCTTAACAAACCTAACCTAACCTGTCTCTAACATTAATGGTAAACTTACCTCAAGTAACCAAACCTAACCTAGTAACTTACCCCAACCAGCGAGCACTAATTAAGGCCTCTTAATTAGGCCTTTTTGTCTGTCTGTTGTCCTCATATATAATTTGTAATTTTACGTTTTATGCTATAGTACATAGGTACAAATTTTTCAGAAAACATGAGTGTCGCTAGCTAAAGCGAGGTGGGCATAACGAATAAGAAGTGCCCATTTTTGCACGGATTGCATATCTTGTACCAAGAATTTGTTTAAAAAAGTTGAATAATTTGTAGAATACAAGCTTGACGACGCTGGGCACTTATGGGCCAGCATGGTTGTGGCCAGAAACACTAATGCCAGGTAAAAAAGTGCAAATGTTTCCTTTTGTCAATAAAATAAATTTCCCTTTGAAAAGTTGGTTTAGTTTTTGTTGTGCAAAATTTATGGATACCCTTTGATATAATTTGATATAATTTTTAAAATACGAATTTCACTCAGGTTCTTTGATAAAGTTTAATTTTCAAACATATATTTACAAAGAATTTTTTGTCGTTTGGCTCATTGGAAATCTAATTTTAAAGTTTATTTTATTAAACTATGGAAAATGTCACTTTCAAGTTCTCTTATTATAGCGGCATTTGTATTACTTTATTAAAACTATTAACGTTAACTTCATATTTGTAACCTAAGGTTTTTGTGTCAATGTTCCTCACCTCAACGTTATTTTCAAAATGTCTTACTTTCCCTAAGGGAGAAGACAAACTCAAATCCGATTTGTTGGACCTTTTAAATTATCATTTATTTACTTCATTATCGTTAAATATTTACCACGATGAGGTCCTGAAGGCGTTCGAGGGGTGATCAATTAAGGTTTTCCTCTTTTTCTCCTTGGGGGAAGATTGTCACGGCATAGGATTAATAATAAGAAAGCGAAAGATCCATAAAAGAAGGCCCTGGTGACAGCGCGGAGGGGGTGAAAGCTTTAACAAGAAGTTTGCGAGGGTGGGGCCTCTTTATAACAAGGTTTGTCACCACACAAACTACCCGAAGGGGATCCACTTTACACAGAAAATTGTTCCTCTTCTTACCCCTCACAAACAATCTCAACGTAAAGAACACCCGGCGTTTCATATTTCCTACATCCGATGACATCATTGTCCGTGACTCTGAATATAAAATGCAAAAGTAGATTTGTAATTTAATACTTTATCTGTATGGTATCCACGCAAAAAAGATATAACTCCAGAGGCCCTTTGATATGAAATTGCTTAGTTTGTCAGGAAAAATAGCAAAAATGCTATTGGTGTGAATATTTTTGAATGTAAGCTATATAGAAAATCATCTCATCTTGCAGGCATACAGATATAAAACTAATCAAAAAATAAACTTCACGCATAAATTTTTTGTTGAGCATTTTAACCACTGGTTTAAACTGATTAACTAACTCCTTGAGTGGTACCTTGGTACATGTAAAATTAACAAATAGTTAAAAGTAGTACTGTTTTGAATTTTTTGATATTTTAGATATGTCAGTGATATTTTTTTTTCGTGGTGTACCATTAGTGGAGTGAATTGTGTCGAAGATCCAGTAGTAATTACCGAATCTTCTCGCCAACTCTCAACACCTCGACATTACCTGAAAAAAAACACATTTACAACAACTATTTACTAATTTGTTAAAATCTGTTAGTTTATACTGTGGTTAGAGGTAACTGTTCTTTTTATAACTCTCAAAGACCCTAATAAAATCATCATTTTTATTTACAAATCGTAAAGATAATATTTGGATGTAGGTGCTAGAACTTTTTGTATTACATAATTTTTCTTTTTGAAAAAGAAACTGACCAAGACGATTAATTTATTTGGGATCTGGTTTCTGGTCAGGTAGAGAAAGAAGTAGAAGCTGAGATCGCTTGCCAAACTTTCGGCCTTTATCCCAAATACATAGTTTTTTTCGCTCAAAATAATATACACGCTTGTTGAATAGGTGGAACTAAATAGATTCTGCAGTTAACATCTTAACTTCGGAATTATATTTTTAAATCCTGCAATAGTCATACAAATATTGAAAAATAAACACAGCAAATTGCAGTGTTAGTTGGATAAATAAAAAGAAACATAAATAGATAAAAAAATAACCAATAACCAAAAATGGGAAGAGTCATCTGGGCCTCAGGCTGCTTCATCTCAACAGCCGTAGAATGTCGATTATAGAGTACTTTCGAAGCAATAAAGCGATTATCTCTATGGGATGTGAAACGATTGACTACACACAATATCTGATCTATGCCTTTTTTCAGAAAACTCCAGTATCTTTGTAGCGAAGGAAGGCCCTTTTAATCACCCTGGGTACGTTCGCATGACTTTTTCCATCGTCAACTTCTACGATTCTAGCCAAATTTGTTTCACTTCAAACCATCTCTCCAAAAAATGTGTATCTTAAAAATGGTATAACTTTAAAATTTATCCCATCGGCACGTCAGCAACATGTTTTCCAAAAAACCAACAAAGGAGAAAATAACTCTTCAAATTTGTATTTACAAAAAATAACTATAAAAAGTTGGAGAATTGATCTGTGTTTTATTTATTTACCTGTACTCCTTACAAAAGGACCAAATATTGTTGTAATATAATCAATTAAGGATTATCTACGTGATAATTACAAACATTAATGGTTGCCACCTGTGTTGCCTCTCAGCATATAACATAAAATAAAAAATGATGGTGAATAAACAAACGGAACACTACTGTACATACAGTAATGTAAATACTCAACACAAAATACAATTATGAATAAAGAGCTCTGTCTCCCAAACGTATTTTACCTTAAAAAAACGTAGGATATATACAATAATGCGCAAATCACACAAGTCACGAATTTCCCAAAGTATGAAATATTTTAATATGATAAACATCTTCTCCAGTAGAATAATTTAATTTTCTTGAAGAAATGGTAGAATAACTAAGGATGGAAAAAATATATGAGGATACAGAGGAAGCGAGAATGTCATGCAAGCACGTCCCAACACACACAGTAGCCTAAGACCTAGAAAAACCTTTTAACTCCCAACCACCTGTGAAATTATTGAATCTAGTGGTAAATCTGTGTAATTTTGTTACGAAAGAAACGATTTGTTTTGTTTAAAAAAATGTCACTTTAATTACTGTGTCAAATTTAGCCAAATGTGGAGGAGTAATGATTGTCTACTTATGTTATGTAAGTGAATAAAACAGAAATTATTTTAAAACGTTTTTGCTTCTTTTTGAATGATATTTGTTTGTTTTTTTATAAATTTCAATTTGTGGATTTAAAAGACGCGTCTGGTTGTATAACTCTACTTTAGATCGATTTCGGGATCCCCATCATAAGCTTTGAACTTTATGAAATGTACAAAATAACAAATAACTTTCCAAATAATACTTTTGTAATTTTTAATACTAAAATACAAATTAAGCTGGGTTACAATGTCTAAGGCACCCCTCTCCTTCCTGATCCGGTAACGCATAAACGGGTTACAGCTACCCAATGATTGGCATTATTTATAGCTATTGTTTGGGCTGGCTACTAAAATAAAATTTAAAATAATAGAAATAAAAGAAAAAAATACGATTTGGCGTGGACTGTATAAAAAAAGGAATCACTGACTGCAGGTCGTAGCGAGGTTGAGGCCCGGGTAAAACTTCTTAGAATATTTCTATATTTCAGGAAGTGAAAAAGGGTGAGAAATTTTGGAAAATATTAAAGTAAATCTGAAGGGGAAAATGGGAGGTGCTGACGGGTGAGGTTGTAAAGAGGAGAGAGAGGTGAGCCGAGAAGAGGTTTTTTCTTTCCCAATAGATCCTTACTGGGATACAGAGAAATCGGAACTGCTGGAAAATAACAAAGGGAGAGGTTGAGGAAGGGATTCTAGGAGGCAAGGTGCAGAGCTTATTTTGCTTTGACCAAAACAGCCTATTATCTAGGCTTTTTGTCTAATGATTTGTTCTATTTTTACATATATCTTCGACTTTTGTCCCTTCTTTTACAATTCTACATTTGCTATTTTATTTTTAACCTATCAGTTATGTTTACAGTTTTTATTTACACGTTTTTTACATTTTTACCTTTTTTCATTTAATTTCAATTACTCTTATGCATTCATAAAATAATTTTAAATTGTTCACACACATCGTTTTTATATTGTTAAATATTATTTGAAGCTGTTATTTTCCATGATAATGAAAATTTTCTCCAATAGCAATAAGCAAATTAATTTTTGGTGATTATTTCACCATATTTTACAATTTTTTATTATCGCACGTCATTGGGCAGGATCGATGTAGTTCGGTCCTATGGCGAGAAGGGCCATCTAGAATACGTATTGCTGCAACGGCGCTCAGGGATTTGGTACAGACGAGGAAGCCAGAGCTACCTTCTTCCCGAACCCGACGCGTGCCAGATCTCATACAGTTCCGCCGTGTACATGGCACACGACACCCTGGCCAGTCTTCGACCCGCCTGTAAAAAGGAGGAGTTAAATCTGACATAGAGCCAAAACATTCATCGCCGATTTCACCACCAAACCGACCACCGTCAGATTCATTACCAAAAAGGTAGAAACAGAGGTTGTTGATATAGTGCATCTTCCATGTGTGTAGTGAGACCAATTCGATGATCGCGTTCACCGCCAACAAAAAGAGTGTGAAGCTGATCATCGATCCCTGTGGCAACCCTCCGGCCTTAGACTGACCACAGCCTGGCTCGTTATCTTTGGTTTTCCAGAAACCCAGGTATAAACCGTGAGATTTTGCCATTGAGGACGATGACACGATTTTCCGGGTCTTCTAATTTTGTTTCGAAAGCATATGCAACAATTTCCAAAGTTTTGAACATAGAGGAATCTCTCACTTTTTTATCCCTACTAATTAAATTAAAAATAACTACTTTCATTTTACGCGTCAGTCAACCGAAATTCCATTATTAAATTGTCAAAATGAAACTTAAAATGTCATGATTTTATTACGTAATGACATTATTGGATTTAAAAAGTCCTATTACAATTGTTCGTCTGTCATAATATCATCCTCCCAGAATATAATTCCTGTATTAATGTCTATCAAATAGTATATTTTTTTATACTGTGATTAATGTTTTAATTGTTTTTAGGTGACAAAATTGAGCAAAATGGTTTAATTTGAAAAATCACAGACTAATGCTCTTTTGCATTTGTTAAGGGGAGGGGAATATTTTAATCTATCAAAAATATGTCAGTGTTAGAGGAAAAGAAATCTTTCTCATAATAGGGACCAATATCCTCTCGACTTCGGCCCTCCATCCATGAACATCACTTTATGAGAAAGGCGGCCCTTTTGAAAAGCCCCTTTCCAAAGACATGCCGTCAAAAGCCTTTCGGGCGAAAAGGAGAACAGAGTAAATTACTTCCCAAAATTCCAGATATTTTTAAAAAACACATTTAATATGCCCTCTTGCACAATAAACTCATCATACAACAGCTTTTTGAAGCTTATTCCACCTTGTTTCTGACGCGACAATTTTGTATTATAATTAAATAAAAAACCTTTTTAAAAATGTATATGAATTAAAATTATGAGAAAAATCTCCCAATGGTAGAACATTTTTGGAAGAAAGGTTATTCCCTGGAGTGGTTCTTTTAATTATCGTTATCTGTGTTTCTTACTTCAAAAATCCGTTGGGATAAAATAAATAATTTTCCTTTATAAAAGAATAATAACTTCATTTTTAAACTAATGCCAGATGCTGAATGGGGTTTTTTCAACTGAGCCAACCAAAAATAAACTGCTTACAAATAAAAAAATATTAAAAAAACTTTTAATTTAAAAAGTTGCAACTTGATGAACCATCATTATTAAAACCCTTTCTCAATACATCAATAACATAGACAAAAATACATCAAATTACATTTAGAATATCGATACTTAACCTACAAAACATATTCAAATATATTTAAAGTATATTTCAATACAAGGCTGATGAATGTCAATTTGTTTGATTGCCATTCTATTTATTATAATGAAATGTCATAAAAACTATATTACATTGTTATTGTTATTCTGTTTTATAGATTGCTATTAAAATTTATTATTTTTCTTGACCAAATCTATAAGGAAATGTTTATTTTATTGGCAGGCGTTTCTTATATTTCATATTTCCAAGTTAAAAGTACACATGTAGAGAGGGTGGGTAAAAGTTATAAATATTTGTCAATAAGATTTTAAAAATCACACGATAAATTGTATGTTAACTGATTAATGTTTTGACCAACTAAAACTTATCTTAGTAGAATAATGTTTCAAGTTGATATGTTATATTCAAAAATTTAAACCTAATGTAATTTAGCATTAATAACAACTAATATTTAATTTAGATATAATAGCAATATGTATATTCAAAATAATGTTTAAATAACACTTTTTATTATCCCCTAGGCAACGCCGGGTAAAGTTAGTTTTCTTGATATTAACGTAAATAATCATTGTTGAATGTAATAATCATGAAAATTTGATGGTACAAATACATTCACAATTACATTTACATTACATTATTCTTTATAATATTATTCCTTTTTTATTACATTATTATATATATTTTTATGGTTATAATTTTTTACTTTTTTATTTTTTATATTTTAAAGGTACTTTTCGTATATTCGTTGCCATATCTCATAAAAAAGACATTACCTCTTAATCACTAACGTGGTTGGTAAATGTCAGTGTTACTAAAACATAAAAGCTTAGAACGACAAAAATTCCTAGAAATTTTTTATGTACGGAAAAAATTAGTAGTTACATAAGAAAACAAACTAGAATAAAAAATTTAGCCTATTCTATTTATGGAATTAATTTATTAATAAAAAACCAAATTACATTATAAATTATTTCTGCATTCCAACTCCTTTATCAGCGACTTGTTGGGACTGTGACAATCTTCAAAGATCATTTGAAATCGTTAATGCAAAAGTAATTATTTCGATTTGTAGACATAAATTCGATTGTTTTGCCCTGATGATGACCTTAAGATAGGCTTGGCAGTAACAACTGAATTTCAACTGAATCTGGAGTATTGGAGTGTAGAAAATTGGTCGATAAATGTAAAAATTAAAACAAAAGCTTCATAAGGTAATAATAATCGACATGGGCATTTTAAAGCATATTATACAATGTTCTGGACTTTCAGTCCATAATCAGTTCAAAGAATTAATGTCTCTATATAGAAAAAGAGAGAGTCCTTGGCGATATTTTGACTGAATAGGCCTTCAAAGATAATTTGAAATCGTCTGTTAAAAGCTTAATTATATTTATTCGTAGACATATATACATAATAACGTTGGCAGGAACAACTGAATTGACTTTTTATCAAGTCCAAACAGTGATCCAGAATATCCTTGAGCAGGAGATTGGTCGATCTATTTAACACTTAAAACAAAAGTTTATAATATTGCAAACTGAAAAACATATCGTAATTATTTTCAGTTTGCAATGCAAAATTAACAGACTATATTATGCGTTTTTTTGTGGTTGATTGTATTCCTGTAAAGAGTTATAATTACGTATAATATAATTAACAGGTAAGCACTAAATATCTGTACAGACCTTGGACAGAAAATTACCTCTTTGACAAGATATAATCAGCCTTAACACACCTTCATCACATAAATTGGATAGAAACTTAAAGTCAATTATTTGTATGGAATGCTTTGAACCATCAGAGCTTAAATTTAGGAGGGAAATCCGTACACGAGTTAATGGGGTTAAACATCACATTACTTCTCTGCGAAAGATGTTTGACTGTAACATCTCTAAGTGAAATGTGCATTATTGTTATTCAGAAGAGCTTTACGTTCACATTCATCGTCTTTAGTGAACGAGAAATCCGATAACTTTATAACAACTTATTTTTTCATATTATTTATAATATTCCATATTTAATTTTAGACATTATTTTTAATTTTTTACATCGATATAAAGGTGAAGACCTTTTCTCATCTTCAGCGGTTCTCACTTAAAAAATAAAAAACCACAACATATTAGAAAACTAACACGTTAACAATAAAATAAAACAACTTACGTGTCCCAACAGGGAACACTAAATATTGTCATTTACAACTTAACTATTGTATTCCAATTGTTATTTTGTATACATTATGCGTCCTCACAAATTATCCAAGAAATCATGTTTATTATATATAAACTGATAAGTTTTTGGACCGACAATTAGTTTCTTCATCCTACTTATTCTCTTGTTTCGCGCTCTTGTTTTACATAACTAAAACCAATCCAGCGTCTCGATCTGGTTACAGACTCTCTATCTTTAAATGTATTCTACAATGTATCCTAAAATGCTAACTTCTAGTTTGTTCATTTCAACATGTCAAATATACAATAGAAATAAACACGGATATATACATCAACACAAGCACAGATGTCTGGTCACATTACTTCCCAGGATTTCCTCGGGGCGGAGTTATAACCAACCCGTTCCTTTCACGCCAATAAATTTCATTCATTCCAATAAATTAACATAAACACAACACTCCATTGAAACAAAAAAGTCTGGTCGCATTCACTCCCCCAGAGTTCTCGATGTTCCTCGGGGGTGGGGTTGAACCCACTCCTCTCTCGCTAATAACTTACTTTTACTCTCCAGACGGCACATACTAAACAAAAATTAAAAAAAAACTAGGTATAAACAAGCTCTTATTTTCACCGTAATAAATTACACGCATTCTAGTAAAAACCATAAAGTCTAAACAGGCTCAACATAAGCCCTATATATGTTTAAAAATCTCTGCACGCTGCCTTGCCCCAAGACTACGCACAGGTCGATGATATGCCAAGATATTGTCTATATACGACAAGCTTTCTACAATTCAAAAGGTTCTCGACCGTTATTATATCTTCCATAATGGGCACCGACGCGGTCGTTTTCCAGTCAGAAGGTGCCCGTGAGTTATTCTTGTATAGCCTATGCGTAGTCTTGTCAGTATGGCCATTTCGCTATTCGAACCTTTCTCCCTTTCTCCTTATACCGACGTCTTTCTTACTTTGCCACAGTTCGGGAAGGTTATTTCTATTTTAATGAATCCAGCGGTTTTTCCATTCTCCTTTTACTGATTTGAAAGTAATATAATTAAATCCGCTGGGCGTACAGGCTGGGAGCGTTGTGGGGTCTTCCGGCGGCTTCTTTCGCTGACCCATCTGCTTCCAACAGGGTGTCCTTTTGTCTTATTTCTTTGGGGATCAATGGAGGCTTGTAGCCTTTTTGATCTTCTAACTTTCTAGTCATGTATAAGTATAACGTAAAGAAAATTCTTATATAAATTTGTTTAACGATAGAAAGACAAAATATTGCGAAATTATATCATTTTTGTCTTATTTCATTTTTTTGTGATATTTCTATCGTTAAACAAATTTATATAAGAATTTTCTAATCATATTATTTTAACATTTTCAAAATCTAATATATGTTTAGTCTCATTAATTTGTTTTGATAAACCTGATAAAAAGAGAGGTCTGGTGTGATGTGAGATGTAGGTTTAGAAAAACATTTCCTTTATCGTGCTCACGTTTTGATCTTTATTGAGATTCAGGGCATAAAGTGTGCTTTCTGTGTAAATGTGTCACTGTTGTGCATCGTGCTAAGAGTGCTAGTGAGCATTTGATAGTCTATAAATAGTCATTAATTAATGGTCACTAAATACTACATACAATTTTTTTATTGTATATTTTTCTAATATATTATTTTTTACATTAACGCATAACTTTATTTATGGTAATATAGTAGTTTAATAAAGGTTGACTATATTGTTTTTTATAGGTGGTAGATATAATTTTATTTTTAAAATATGTGCACAAAAACAAATTGTTTGAGTATATACTTTATTGCAAGTCTGTAATTACTCCCGTAAGTCCTTCTAATATTGCCATTTTTATTATTGTTTTTCACCCACGATGAGCTGACCCTACGATCTACACCTAAGGGCTGTTTGCCTACCAAGTTCGCCGGTTCGCTTGTCAAACCTCTTAAGCCAGTTGCCTAGGAGATGATCGCTTTGTCTCCAACGGGGGCTGTAGACAGCTAGGGCAGTTTAGCCTCAACGCATGCAAATTATAATTTAGCTTAAAGCTAAATAAATTCCATAATACAATCGCACATACATGTAAATCCATTCATACATTGCACTTCTGATTAGTCGGTTTATTTCTCGACATTCTTTCATTAACCTAAACACGGTATTAATAATCTACTTCAAATCGACCCTAATCACACTCACACGATGCTGATGGGGCGCTAGTAACGCTATATTTACCTTTAACCCTTCACCACTCCCACTAATACATACATGCAGACTAACAAAACACATATTAAACGCATAAAACATATCTGTGTGGAAAAAAATCGTTTTTCCATAAGCGGAACAGGCACTTAAAAACTCGATAATATGTCCGAGAACCATTCTTAAATTCGGCGGCATTTTTACACGCTCTCTTCTGTAAGGGGCGAAGGCAAGAAAAGCTTCTGATTTGTGGAGTACATCGACCAACCTTTCTCTGCTAAGGGGCAGCTGCGCGAGCTTTGGATCAAGATTAGGCACCCGGGTGTCAACCGCGTATAACCTATTCTCAGTCGGGCAAGGACGATTTCCTCTTTTCCGGAAAGGTTTTCGGGGGTTAATCTACAATTTATTACTACAGAATTTAAGTTTTCCTTTTGGTATTCACTGTAATGATTACTTTTACAGTAATTCAACCATTTATTTTAAATGTTCTTTTTCATACATTATGTAACATATTTTAAGTATTTTCGTAATCATATTTGCCTTAATGTTTATTTTTTGATTAATTGGATGAAATGTTGCGGTAATATCATGATGATAATTACAATTTAGATTTTATAACATTTTTTCAACTAATTATTTTTCAAAGATTAAATGGCAACACTGATAACCTGACTCAAAGTAGTTAACATACACGGTTAAGTAAACGCATAATACTGATAAGATTTCGATAAAATATTCGTTTGTAGGGGTTTAGAGAATATAAAAATCGCATATAATTAAGAAACGTCAGGATTTACAAAAAAGAAAGAATTCAGAAATTTGTAGCGTCCATTTTCACATCTGTTTTCACAGCAGTCAGCTGTCCAGAAGGACTTTTGGCTCCCGGTATGATACGCGTTTCCTGCCTATTTCTAATTCCGTTTTGGAGGTGCTAGCTGTCAATAGACAAAAAAACTGCACGAACACTCTACAGTCGAAAAAATTACTGAATCGGTTATGGTTGCAAAACTGCAAATAAAATATAGTCGCAAAAACTAAAGAACTAGTTTTGCTGTTGTAAAAATAGGAAGATCCAAACTTCGCCGTTGTATACTTACTCTAGGCAGCAATGATTTGGGTACGAAAACGACCTACCGGCATTTGGCTTGACCGACTATCCTTCCTCTAAGCCAAACCATCAAAAATGGGAAAAGTACCCCAAGTGAACGTTCATTTAGTCTACAAAGACAACAAAACCCGATTTTGTTTTACAGGTATGTATACATAAACAATTATAAATTATGTGTAGAGATTAGTGACCGTTAATCTATAGTTATTCAGATATCGTGAGATGCGGTCGGGAGTGATGTCGGTTTCAGAAAAACATTTTCTTTATCGTGCCAACGTTTCGATCTTTTATTGTGATCATCTTCAGGGCTCAAAGTGTTTGTCTTCTGTGTAATTGTGTCATCCTTGTGTGTCGTGGCACTCTCAACACGACACACAAGGATGACACAATTACACAGAAGACAAACACTTTGAGCCCTGAAGATGATCTCAATAAAAGATCGAAACGTTGGCACGATAAAGAAAATGGTTTTCTGAAACCGACATCACTCCCGACCGCATCTCACGATATCTGAATAATTATAAAATATATAAAATATTATTAAACATTGGTTTACTGAACTCGGTTTATTTAAATAAAATGTGATATGTAGGGCTGTTGGTTTGCCATTTGGATTTATTAACATTCTGAATTTAATAAAATGTGAGTTTGCGAAGTATCGCAATGTTCCATTTATCAATGTTTTGTAATTAATTGTGATAGTTTTCATACAAGTTATGGTTAATCTTACATTCTGTCTTTTTTATAATTGCTTTTGGAATTGCATTTTAGTGCTGTTTAAAAGACCAACAACATATTGTACGTAGAATATTGTTACAAAAATTCAAAGTAGTGGATGTGCTTATACAACATATACTAATGATGGCAACAAAAGTGCCTTTCAATTCAAAAGATTGCTATTTCCAATTAAACTGGCTTTTGCAATAATGATAAACAAATCAGAAGGTCAATCGTTGCTATTAAGTGGATTGAATTTTCGAGAATCCATAGTTTTCTCATGGACAATTATACGTTACATGCTCCAGGGTGGGGGATTTGTTTATGTGCCAAATGGAGTTAGAAAAAACCTTGTATATCCATGAGCATCGCAATGAATTTAACGGTGAATTCAAAAATAATTAAAATGTATTCCAAAATAAAAATAATATTACATATGTAAATATCTAATTTGATGAGTAAATACAATCATTGATAACAACTAATGTTTAATTTATATATTGCTCCTATCTAGCAATAGCAATATATATATTCAAATTAATGTGTTAATAACCCTATTTATTATCCCCTAAACAACGCCGTTATAAAGCTAGTTTTTTTGATATTAACGTAAATAATCATTTTTGAATGTAATAATCATGAAAATTGAAGGTACAAATACATTCGCAATTATATTTACTATTCTTTATAATATTATTCCTGTTTTATTATATTATTATATATATTTATATGGTTATAAGTTTTTACTTTTTATTTTTTATATTTTAAAGGTACTTTTGGTATATTCGTTGCCATATCTAATAAAAAAAAAACATTACCGCTTAATCGCTAACATGGTTGGGACAAGACTACTATAATACTAAAAGTTTAAAACAATACATATTTCTAGAAATTGTTTTATGTACGGAAAAATTAGTAGTTACATAAAAAAACAAACTGCCTAAAAAGAGATCTTGTCATTTTTTTTCTTTATACAATATTTTATAATGTTCGTTATAATTTTGGTGTAATGCCTACAACTAGTTTAAAAGAAACTGTTGCACTAAAAAAGTATGACGGTTAAAAAGATGCATACCAGACAATTTAGAAAAGAGCCCAAAAGCCCAAACCACCCGTCCCATCAACAGTTCCCTTTTCATTTAGCCCCTCCCTGCGGACAACACTGTATTTTTCAACTGAATAATTACTCTCCGGACTGCAGCTTGAAAAACGTTCTTGCCAGCAAATTACTTGGTTTAACACGTTTCTAAGCGACGCATTAAACTTGACCGCCACCGACCACCACAGAGGATTTATTACATTCTAAGGCCGTAGATCTAATACATCCCCCCTCGTCCCTGCGCAACAATACAAGTCACACACTCTTGTAAATAAATTGGATTTCTTTCCGCTTATAAGATTTTCTTTCATGAAATTCATTCCGAAACCTTAATCGTTTTATTTGCAATCGTTGAATAATGAATGGAATGGTTTCATTTTAACAAAATTGTTATTCCAAATAAAATGAAGCGTATAAAACATACGATAAAACAATGTTATATTTATTGGATCTGTTGAGATTTCGGGCGATATTTGAAGTGGCCACGGGGAGCTGTTAAGGAAGTTGTACTTCGCATTAGTAGTTAATTCCATTATATTTAGTTGTCTATTGGCCCAATAACTTCTTTTAATTAATCAATCTTTTTATGTAAGGTTTTGGTTGAAATGAAAAAGCTAGTGCCACGAGCGGGATTCGAACCCACGACCGTTGGTTAAATACGCCGCTCGATCTACCACTTGAGCTATCGTGACTTCGATCTATTCGAACACCAAATTTTACAACCTCCCACCTCGCCACAAACTCCCCATCTCAACCTACAACTTTTAAATTTAAAGTGTACATAAATGTCAATACATAAAAACAAACAGAAACATTAGCCAGAATCCAAACTAAATAATAGTTTCTACAACTGTTTGTATGTAAAGTTTTATTGCTACAATTTTGCATATTTATCTATTGTGAAAGAATTAAAGTCACACCTTGAATTTAAATTTGTAATTCTAACTTATATGTTTCTGAGGAAAACCACATAGACGGTCGAAAACTCGAACTCTACCGTAGAGGAACGGAAAAGTAACGATAATAACTTTTGAAACAAAAGAAACCTTAAGGCAACTTTTGCAAGAATGATGGAGAGTAAGTCTGAAATCCGTGAAGTCAAATGTTGGAGCAAAAGAAAATTAGGAATTGGATCGATTGGCAAAACAAGATGCCTCAAGCTATCTCATGGATAAATTTAGTAAAGTCCCCAAAAGTTATCTAATAAAAACAGCGAAAAATAAAAGCTCGGCTGCTTGAGAGCTTGAATGGGAAAACACCACAACAGGAGCAGCAAGAAGAAAATATTTTATCCAACAATCGCACCTCGATTAAGTCGACTTCCAGCAAAGCTACAAAATGACCCAACTTTTAATCGAGCATGGGAAGATAAAATCATATCTCTATAGATTTAATATCACCGATGATCCAACATAAACATGGCATCTACAAGTAGACCAAACTTTGAATCAGGTAATACTTGTAAAGACAATGAGTGTGTTATTAAAAGATATTCTCTTAAAATTTAAATGTGTAAATACTATGTAAACAGTTACCATTCGCACTCTCAACACGACACGCTAGGGTGGCACAATTACACAGAAGACAAACACTTTGAGCCCTGATGATGATCTCAATAAAAGATCGAAACGTTGGCACGATAAAGAAAATGTTTTTCTGAAACCTACATCACACCCGACCGCATCTCACGATATCTGATTAAGTTACCATTGTTATTAATCTATCATTATAATTAATAATAATTAATGAATTGGTACCTATAATTTGCTTAAATTGATGTATTAGCTTTAAGGAATATACACAATAAACTGCCTACCTTCAGAATGTACTGGAGGAAGGGAGAAAAGCTAATGCAAAAATAAATAATTGTTTAATTTTTCGGAGAAACCCCGAGAAGAATTGTCGACCGACCCCAATACATCCCAAAAACTGATTAATCGAAATTCGATAAAACTTATCACAGTGTTTTATTTAATAAAATATGTAGCCATTATTAAAAGGGTTCGTTGTGTTATATTTCTTTGGAAATGTATCAGGATTGCGATTTTCCTCTGTCTTTCAGATGTTGGTTTATTTCTTCTTGTTACGGGGCCCTGTCCACTGATAAATGGGGGGCACTAGGAGGATGCCCTGTGTAATAGGGCCTACTAAATCTAGTCTGAGGAGTAACGGATGCCCCATCACTTAGGCACTTTCAATCTCGGCCCAATAAGATAGCTCTGATTAATAACCTCTGATGGTTTAGCACATCTAATATTAGCCCCGGCATTTCTTTATACTGACTTTTTTCCTTTTTTAGGACTGTGATATTGCTCTGCATCTGTCTTTTTTGACGTTAAAACGCCCAGGGCAGTGTGTACTCTACCTAGGACGATTTTTTAGTAGATAAACAAAAGAAAACAGCCTATTTATGTTCACCACGATGGGACGCCTAAAAACGGAAAACCACTCGTCTCTAGTTTTGAATTAAACTGCGCTTCAGCGTTTTAACTTAAATACACCGTGATGTTAAACATTATATATATAGCCTTTTATAGACCACCAATTTAATTCGGAACCGATCAACAAACATGCGGACAACACTAGCATTACTGAACATGTATATATATATATATATATAAACTTCTAACAGGGTATATAAACTTCTATCGTCCACCCATTTAATTTGGAAATGATTAACTTTAGCAAAAAATGGTGTTACACAAACCCCGTTAATTTTGGATAGAAATCGTGTGGTGGTAACAGGATTAACGTATCTTTCTCATCTAACTTTGTTATTTTAAATAATAATCCGATATTTTTTTGCACATTGCGATACGAGAGCTTATTTTATGCCACTTTTACGGAAAAGAAAATGTTGATAGATTCGACCATTTTTAAGTTATGCTCGTTGGAGGAAGCATGAGGGGGTATGCTTTTTGTAACAACATGGCGTACTTGTTTATTTTACGATTAGCATTAGCAAAAAATTGTCCTTACAAACTCCAAAATTAATTTTGGTTAACGATCGTTTGGTGGTAATATATTTAACACAACTTCCTCATCTAGATATTAAATGATACTAATTTTGATATTTTAAATAAGAATTTAAATTTTTATTCTACAATTCGATTTTAAAGCTTATTTTAAGCCACTTTCATTGAGATTCAAACCCCGAGTTAATTTGTAGTTAATTTATTTCAAAAAGCATATGCTCACACTCGTCTTCCGTCCGGCATAGCTCAGAAATGGTCGATCCTATCCGTAAAAGAGGCATAAAATAAGCCCTAGAATCGATTTTCAATAGAAATATATGATTGTTATTTAAAATAACTAGATGAGAAAGTTATGTTAAATCTGTTACCACAACGCGATTCCTACACAAAATTAACTTGGGGTTTGTATAAGACCATTGTTGCTAAAGTTAATAATTTCAAAATTAAATGGGTATACTATATAAGTTGATAAACCCAGCGTATCTGTCATCTGTATATGTATATGTATATCTATATCTATATGTATATCTATATCTATATCTATATCTATATCTATATCTATATCTACATCTATATCTATATCTATATCTATATCTATATATCTATATCTATATCTATATCTATATCTATTTCTAATCTATATCTATATCTATANTATATCTTATATAAATATATATAACACACAATGATATTTATACATAGCTTTATATTCAATATTTATAGTGTCGTATACATACTTATTAACGCACTGAACTCGGTTTTCTGTTGTTACCAGCTTTCCTATTAGCTCAGCTGCTTATAGTTACCTACCATTAAGGAATAAACTACCTCCCATGGGATAAACCTGCGTTTTGTTTGTATATTAAACAAATTATTTTCATGATTTCAAAACAGTCGAGATCAAAACTTCAAGTAATACTTTTGATTTAGTCAAAAAATCAGATGATAATAGATCAAACAAAACACAAGCACCCATAGACTAAGCAATGTGACTGATATGAAGCCAATATATGAAGCTCTTCAAGAACAAAAAATTAACTTTAAAGCTAAACTCATGAACAATGACCAAATAAAAATTAACATTGACAACGAAACTCAGTATAGGAGAATTACAGAACTCACGAACAGCTCAAATAACATGGAGTGGCATACATATGAAAATAAACAAACCAGGCCCATAAGAGTCATGGCCAGGAATTTACACCCATCTTGTGATCCAATAGATATTGAACTTTCCTCCAAAACGAAGGTTTCAAGATAATATCAGCTGTTAATAAAATAAGAAAGACGAAGGAAAACGGAGTTGAAAAGACAACTCCGCTTCCTTTGTTCATGATCAGTTTCGAAAATACCGAAGATATTAAAAAGATTTTCGAAATACGACATATATGCCATATGAAAGTCAAAATGGAAGCCATCAAAAACAGCAAGATGATTCCTCAGTGCAAACAATGTCAACCATATGGTCATACACAAAAATATTGCAACCTTATCTCTGTCAAACAGAAAATAGCTATTGCCGCAGTATATTGCCCGCCAAAGCACAATCTACATAATAATAATAATAATAATAGGCTTTGTCGAAAGAAACGCCCAAATATTTGACAACGTCGACTTCCTTTATTTCAACGCCTGAAAGGAAAAGCTGAGATGTTTCATGATGTTTTCTTAGTCTACAAAACTGTACAAATACCGTTTTGGACAAAGAGAATTTGAAACCCACATCGTCTGCTTTTCGTGACAATGTGTCAATGGCGTTTTGTAAAGTCCTTCCCACGTTTTGGAGATTTTTTCCAGATCAGCAGAAAGCAAAGATCATCGACATATAAAAGCCGGACTATACTATCATCTATATTATCAGCCAGACCGTTTACCGCAATGGAAAATAAAGTGACACTTAGAACCGAACCCTGAGGAATCCCGTTTGCTTGAATGAACGTACTAGAAGAGGCGGTACCTAATCTCATCCGGAATCTCCTCATTTCAACGAAGCTTTTTAAAGTCATTCAAAAACCGTAACAGGTCAACTCTGGGGAGAGTGAAACATCCGAGATGCAACAACCGAATCTCACCCGGGGATGAGCACCCCGCCAAGAAGTGGGATACAGTTTCAATAGAGCGCGAATTACACAAAGAACAGATTCCCAATTTCCCTCTGATCCAAACAGCCGAGATTAAGTGCAAAATCTCACTTTTTATCTTAAATAGCCATCGCAACTCATTGAGAAAAGACCGTCAAAATTATCTTCATGTAGGTCGAACAATGCAGGAGAAATTTGTACCTCCTTGTAAGGTGTGAGATGCGTAGATGCTTGGACACGTGGCCGGCATTCTTCGTGATGTTGTTTATTAATTTGATTAATAAGAATTGAAAAATGATTATGCCAGTCACAGAGGTTGTCTAAGGATATGAGGAAGGGCAAGTTGTACATTTCAAACAAATATTTCCAGTGAGCGAACCATGAAATATTTGTCTTTTTGACCGCCAACGATGTTGTTTTTGTGTACCTAGTATCGGGAGACATCCGAACTTTCACAATATAGGGGTAGTGTATACACCAAAATTAAATCCAAGTTGGTCTCTAAATATAATATATAGTTTGGTGTACCAGATTGCAATGTAAACAACTTCGTTACAAAAAACGTTGAACTTTTTCTATTGCTTTAAACTTCTGGTATCCCCACATTTGACAGCCATAGCACAGAATTGCACCACTTATCGCCTTAAAAAAATTATACTTGACTTTAAGAGGGATAGTTTCTTTAAGTCGGAAGGCTGACCATGTGTTATTTAGACCTAATTTAGCCACTGACGCTTTCCAAGAGAAGTGCTTTGTCCAAGAGAGTCTCTGGGTAAATATGACTCCTAAATATTTATATTCATTTACAATCTCGATGAGATTGCCCCTGAAAAAAAAGCGATCCAGAGAACTCAACCTACCCCCTCTCCCAAACACCATGATTTTGGACTTCTCTAAATTAACTGTGAGGTTCTACTGTTCACAGTAATGTTCAAATATTTTGATATTTCTTTTTAAGCGAGTTGCACTATCCGATAGGATAACTATATCGTCAGCATATATTAATATTTTAATTGACGTATTACCTATACGAATTCTACATTCCAGGACATTTGGGAGGTTATGTAAAAAGGGAGAGAATAAGATTGGGCTCAACTGGCAAACCTGACGCACTCCACAATGCACATTAAAGAACTCTGAAATACCCTCCTTACCACGCACACTCGCAGAAGTCACAGAGAATAAGGATTTTAAAGTGTTGACCATCTTTGAGGAAAATCCTAAGTCAATGTGTTTTAAAAACAATCCCCGACGTTCTACATTATCGAAAGCAGCTCTCAAATCCACAAAGAAGCAATACGTCTTCTGCTTTGGTTTCAACAGACTTAAATTGACTACGTTGGCCAATACCGACAGATTGTCACTAGTCGAGAACCCTTTTCTAAACCCAATTTGATTTTCACCTAGAAGACCGTTGGCATCAACATGAACTTCCAACTTTCTGAGCAGTAAGCAAGAAAAAATCTTGGCCACACCATTCAGACATGAAATGCCTTTGTATTTAGTGAGATCATTTCTATCTCCTTGTTTAAAAATAGGAGCTCTGACATAACATGTGACATTGAACTTATCAATTGAGACATAGATAAATTTCCAATTTGGGTCTCAGTGTTTAAAATCGCAGTAGACATGGTTGGTAATGTTCAGAGACTTAGTAGTGATCCAATTCCCATAAAATAGCCAATAAAAGTAAAAGTATAGTTTGTTTAGTTTCAATTCAACAAGCCCACGGCACTCTGCTCAGCTGGCTGGACTCACTTATTGTACTGTTGACTAGTTCAATGGATTGTGAGCGGCGAAAAACAGCTTTACCAAATCCCGATCATCCAGCAGGGTGGGGATGCCTCACTACAACAGTTAATACTTATCATTATAGTACTTATGGAATCAGCCGACTCGACCTCGACAAATACGTTAAATTTAAACTGTTCCGAATCACTCAATTCACTGGACAAGAACTTAGTAGTAAACTACAGAACCATGTGTAGCAGGCAGTCGAATTTCCGAGAATAAGACACTGAAAAACACGGCTAAAACAACGAATAGTACTGAGCCGATCCTGCCTCGATTGCAACACGCAATGAACTCCTCAAAAGCACAATCTAAAGTGTTCAGATTATTCGAAACTCCTAGAGTACCTAGGCGAAAGGTTCATAATAGGCGGTGCTTTCAACGCTAAACATGTCGACTGGGGATCCAGACGGACTAACACCAAAGGCCGCGAACTAAGGAAAGGTACGAGGGAGTGCGTCTATCATTCTACGAGGACAACAGACTGCAGCAAAATACCTGATCTTTTAGACTTTTTTATTACCAAAAAAGTTTCTACTAACTTCATTAAGGTAACAGAAATCTTTGATTTAAATTCTGATCACTCAGCAGTTATACTGACGCTAAGTGAAAGGATAAAAAAACATTAGTTAATTTAACTAATGACTGGAGTAGTTTTGCCTTAGACGTGGATGCAAAAACAGTCCTTATGTTCCTCTAAAACGGAAGAACAATTAGATAATGAAGCAGATGTGTTCACCTCAATCATTCAGGCTACAACATGGTGTAATACTAGACAGATTATCCATAAAACAATTGGCTTCAACTACCCCACGGAAATTAAAGAATAAATAAATCAGAAAAGAAAGCCTAGAAGAAGATGGCAACAATCAAGAGGCTCTGCAGACAAAAATATTCTTAACAATATGGCTCAAAAACTTAAACGAAAGCTAAAAAAAACTACATGACGACTCAATCAGAAAGTATCTAGAAGAACTAACTCCAGGCGAAGCCACTGACTACTCGCTGTGGAAGGCCATAAAAAAATTTAAAAGACCAATCGCCCAAATTCCACCATTAAAAAAAGAGGATGGTACTTGGGCGAGAGACAGTAGAGAAAAAACCGAATTGTTTGCTAGTCACCTTGCTGAAATCTTCAAACCAAATGAAATCATCAATAGCAGCTTACTTGAAGAAACAACCACGCCACAAGAAGAAAATATAAAGCTAGTTTCACCTAAAGAATTGCACGAGAAATTAAAAATTTACCTGCTAAAAAGACTCCAGGATATGACCTTAGCACTGGAGAAATTCTAAAACAATTGCCAAAAAAGGGTATAGTTAAACTAACATACCTATTTAATGCTGCAATCCCTGGAATTCGCAGAAATCATTATGATTAAAAAACCAGGAAGACCGGCGAACGAAGTCAAATCATATAGACCAATATCGCTACTACCAACAGAGTCTAAACTCTTCGAAAAATTATTATTAAAACAAATAAAACACATCGTACATAAAAAGGAAATAATTGCTGACCGCCAATTTGGATTCCGAACGAGACATTCAACAATAGACCAAATTCACCGAATAACGGAAGTAATAGAATAATCTCTTGAAGAAAAGCAAATTTGTTCTGCTATCTTCCTTGATGTCTCACAAGATTTTGACAAGGTCTGGTATGAAGTACTCATCAAGAAACTAAAAGGTATGCTATCAAAACAGTATGTCGATATTATCAGTTCCTACCTAACTGACAGACTGTTTAGAGTCAAACAAGAAGATCAATATTGAAAATTAAAAACAATAAATGCAGGAGTGCCACAAGGTAGCACACTAGGTCCATTGCTTTACTTGTTATACACCAGTGATTTTCCGAAAATAGATGGAGTAAAAATTGCAACGTTTGCAGATGACACATCGGTGATATCATTAGGGCCGACTATCACCCATTCAACCAAAATCCTCCAAAATGCATGTAATAACATAAACGAATGGACAAAAAAAATGGAAAAATCGAGCTAAAACAGCATAAATCAGTTCATCTAATCTTTACAAACAAAAAATGGACCATGTTCCGTCGCTCACAATCGATCGAACTACTATACCATACAGCAATACAGCTAAATATCTGGGAATGACCTTAGATGCCAAGCTGAGATGGAAAGAACATGTGACAAAAAGGACAAAAATAGGTTTAAGGTATAGACAACTATACTGGTTGATAGGACGTGGCTCCAATCTTGCTATACAAGATAAAATATTATTATATAAACAAGTCATAAAGCCTATGTGGACATATGGTATTCATCTCTGGGGTTGTATCAAACACAGCAATATCAAAATCATATAAACACTCCAAAATAAAATCTTACGTAACATGGTCAATGCACCTTGTACATAAGGCATAGGGATTTACATAGGGATCTTAAGATCCCTGAAGTCACGGCGGAAATACAAAGATTTGCCGCCAAACACCAGGCCCGCCTCAGCCAGCACGAGAATTTGGAAGCGACCAAACTCTTACATTTTCGAAGCATGGTCAGAAGATTAAAAAGAACAAAGCCATATGAACTTGTGTAGTTAAAAAGAAATAGTGAATAGTGAAATGTAAATATTATTGTACCAATGGGTGTATAAGAATATAAATGTAAACATTTATTTAATCTCTAATATTATTGTAAAATTAATGGTTGGTCTAATAAGATCAGTTTTAATAAATAAATTTAATTTAAAAAAAAATGATTTCAAAACAAGATGTGACTCAGTATGGTTATATGAATTTTAAAAATGAAGAATTTTCTTTTTATAGCTTGTACAATCCCTTTAAAACGTATTGAACTCAACATCAGTTCAAAATCTATCCTAATAAAAATAAAATATTTATGTAAATATTTATTATTAAATTTTCATATTCATCTTTTTTCTAATTCTTCTACCATTTCGAGATTTCTACGTCATATACATCATACCACTGTAGAAACAATATTATATAGTAGAACATTTATTGTGTTTATAAAAGGCCTAAAAAAAATCAGAAATAAAATAAATGTAATTTAAAAAAATTGTATCCAACAGCTTTATTTTAAGAAGTTTGTAGTTCCGGTGTAGTTTTTTTTCCTTTTTGCAATATGTTTACATATTGCAGGATTTTTCCATTTTTTAACGATATTCCTCCTTGTACGTAACAACCATTTTGTTAGTTATGCGTGTTTGCAGAATAGCTATACGTTTCTTCTATTAACAATTTTATCATATATGTTATTTTTATATATGTACGCACTTGGCGTGGTTAAGGTACTACTTATAATGATGAAATTAGTTAAATTATTTGCAAATTTTCCTAGAAGCACAGTTTAGTTTATTTAAACAGATTTTTTACACTTATACTTGTAATATATATACATAGGTTATCGATAACTGTTTAAGGGGCAAAGTTAAAGTAACTTTAAGACCGTACACTTACATTTTTTACAACCTGTTACTGTTTTTTTTTTAAACAGGAAACCCAATTCTGTCAGCAACAATGGTGAGTAAATCATTTTTAAGAAAATTATTTAACAGATTTTCAACGAAGTCAAAATTCAGTTAAATTCATATAAAGCGGATTCAATATTTAAAAAGTTTTAAATTTAAAAAAATTACGTGAGGATTCAATTAAGCAAACTTTCTGAAAAACTAATAATTTATGTTTGTACGTCAATTGGGCTGATTTGCTCATATTAGGACAATACCGGCAGTGGAAAAACGAATGGGAAAATTAATTCATGGCTAAAAATAAACAGGGTTTGCTGTACGGATATTGTACCCGGTTTGGGCTAATTAGCTGGTCGATTTATCCGAACCGTCCGAGCGTGAAAAGAGCCGGTTGAAATCGGCGAGGGCGGATTCCTTCCGCTGTTACTAATCGGCCGAATGAAATATTCCCCAGCTGGATCACACATTTCCCGATAATTAGGGATTAAGAGTGAAATGGGGATCGACTGACGAACCGTATAGTGGCGGCGAACAGTCGTTGAAATGGTAAATTATTCAAAACGAAGGCATTTTACACACAACAGCTCTTCAACTAATGTGCTGCATATAATACCCGCTGGTAAGTTCTTAAAAACAACTGTACATCTATTTTTTATTGGTTGCTGCTAGTAATATAAAATATAAGCAAATCAATAAGCATAATTATCTACAATTAATTAAGGTTTGTAGTTCAGATAATTGAAAGATAATAATTAGTCAAGCGGTCCACGAAAACTAATGAAAATAATTATTTCCATTTCAACGATATTGATATAATAATAGTACATTTCGAATGAATGTACGTATACTAAAACATCCATAGTTGGCATAGTCAAATACTGTATTGCTCTCTCTCTCTCTCTCTCTCTCTCTCTCTCTCTCTCTCTCTCTCTCTCTCTCTTTCTCTCTCTTATTTTTTCTGTAACTTGTTATTATTCATCATTTTGTCTTTAGATTTATTTTAAATGTAATTAAATAGTTCAAGTTGTAATCCTCATTGCTTGTGAGAGAAATCTAGGAGACAATTAGGACATAATATGACCCGAAAAAATAAACTAATAACTCACCCCCACTTTAATTCCCTCGCTCTTATTCTCTCTTTTTCCTCTCTCGTTATATGTTTTCCCTCTCTGTCTCTCTCCTTCACCTGTCTAATTATTTCTCTCTTTCCCTATATTTATTTTAATTTTAATTTGTAATTCTTGATGTATGTCAAGGAGACCTAATTCTGGGTGGAAAATCAACTAATATTTCTCTACCACTTTAATTCGGTCTGTCACTTTTTCTCCTACCTCTACTTCCACTTCCTTCCATCACTCTCTCTCTCCCTCCCTCTCGCTCTCTTACTCTCTCACTCTCTTATTGCATAACTCTCTCTCCCTTTCTATTTCTCTTTTTCTTTTTCTATCTCTTTCTTTATCTTTTTCTTCCCCTCTCTCCTACATTCTCTCTCTCTCTCTCACTCTCTCTCCCTCTCTCTCTCTCCCTCTCTCTCTCTCTATATATATATCTATCTATCTATCTATCTTTCTCGTTCTATCTATCTATCGCGCTTTCTATTTTTCCTTTTTTCTTTCTATCTCTTTCTTTATCTTTTTGCTCTCTTTTTCTCTTTCTTTGTCTCAATTCCTTTTTTTCTCTCTCTCTCCCAAATTTTTTATTTATTATATTTTATTGTAAGTATTTTCCCAACCTGTCATTATCTATCATTCACTATCACTTTATATCACTGTTTATATCTATCTGTTTATTGTATTTTTGAAGACTTTGAAGAGAAGTTGACTAATGTTTGGAGGATTCTAGTCTTCCAGGTTGTAAAGCTTGGAGATTCCGAACAGTTAATTCCGTATGCCAATTCATGGGCTAGCAGGGTTACAATACATCCTTACTTTGGTAATAAGTTTTTATTTTGTATTCTTCAATATTTTATTCAAATATTTGTAGCGTTTGTGAGCTTTATTTGTAAGTAAATATTTGTAATTAGTATAGGTCAAGCTATAGTTCTTTGTCCACAGGAGGAATGATTTAAATAGGAATGAACATTAGTCAGTTGAGACGTTCCCAAGATCAATTGTGCACATAACCACTCAGCGGGTTTATATCATTAGTCGATGAAACTAGCTGATGTTGGTCACCGATGGTTTGTTCACATTCAAACGAAACTTATGCTGTTTCGTGGTACCTTACCTACTTATAATATAAAATCATGCATCAAAATCACGCATCATAAAATCATCAGTGTCGATTAATAAATAATAAAATGTCTCTTAAATGTTATTTTGTATGAGAGGTAACGAGTTCGTTGCCGTCAGGCTCGTGCATGATGACTCGAAATATCCGTCGTATGCCGTAGGTGATTCATATTGATTGGCTGTTTAATCGGCCATTTATTCATGTTAGGTGAAAGGTGTTGTGTTTATGTGGCCAGATAATCTTCACAAAGCGATTGTTAACAATAGGCGTGAACTGGCATGCTTCCTGTCCGATTGCCTATTGATTTTAACAAATATATTCACTCTCTCGGCATCACTATGTTTTTGGATCAGTCTCTTTTTATCTTATAGTAGTTTCTCTTTGGTAATAATAATTGCAATTATTCTTGATGTTTGGATTATTGTTATATTTTATAGTATCGAAACAGGAGACAACAATCATTTTATTAATACCCTAAACTAACATCCAAAACATTTTTGGCAGAGAAGCAATCTATCCGATTATTTAGAACGGTTCTTTCTACAGCGGTTCTGCAAATATCGCCCTCCATGGAGTAACGGCAAAAACATTCTCGCCAAAAGTTTAAATAAGTAAACGATCAGAAATTAAATTAAAATTATAAAAAACCATTTAACAACCGATATACTGGTAAATTAAAATAAATTGTGCCCCGCCCCTTTAAAACGTTGGAACGTGTTCCGCAAAATTTTCCAATATCGATGTGAAGCCATTTTCTTTCATTTATGAATTATACTTATCTTCTACCGTTGTAATTTCTAAATTGATTATAGCTACGCCCTACTACCAAATTTATAATAATTCCGTGATTCATGGGCAAATGCTTACGTCAATTCTCGCCGGAAAGGAAAAAAGTAAGTGTTAGACATAATCTGAAAATTTTCAGGTTAAAAATAGGCAATGTCACTGAAAACACAATAATGTTAAAAAACATACAATTTTACGCCTGAGATACAACTATTCTAGAAGCAAAATCCTTAAGAACCAAAACCATTGAAAATAGTATAAAAAATTTACATTTTAACTTAATAAGTAGTATTCGATGTAAAACGGAGCTAAATTTTTTAGAAATATGAACCTGAAGAACTAAAAAGAGAGAGCGTGATAGCTTTCCTTTGCTTAGATTTATTGGCCACTCCTTTCTTCCAATCACATTCATCGGTAGTTCTTTTTTGCCTGCCTTGCTCTGACGCCTCTTTACTTCTCCTTTGCTAAACTCCTACTGTCCGGTAGGTTATTTCAAAAATGTTGTGACAATAAATATGTGGGGACCCCAGTAGCCGAGTTGTTAGTGGGCCAGACTCTTGGCACGTAGACTCGGACGACTTGGGTCGAATTCCCAACGTCGCCCACGGAGTTTCGGACCCCACTCAAAAAAGATTCCATTCACTCGTCGACGTCCATTCTAGCTAATATGAAAATCATAAGTCTATTACGAAAAAAAGAGGAAAAGTAGGTGCAATATATTGTTCAAGTACAAAAAAAATAGTCATGCTTCTTATGAAAATTCAATTTTTGTAGAATTGAAATAAGAGTTCTATTCCTTCCTCCGGCGGTTGACATCCATTATCGTAATATGCTTTGAACTGTACATATTGGGTTGTCCGGAAAATAATGCAGGATTTTGGTATTAAACAAAAAAAAAGAAACTAGTTACTTTAAAGCAATGTTCTTTAATCAAAATAATTTCCCATACTCTCAATACATTTCTCCCAACGTGTTGGTAACTTATTAATTCCGTCTGAGTAGAATTCAGAATTTTTAGAATTGATAAAGTCAATAAATGCATTTTCCAGTTCCGTTTGATTTTTGAATATTATGTGTTGTAAGTAGTGGTCCAGGTGTCTAAAAAATGGTAGTCAGTAGGCGAGAGGTCCGGAGAGTAGGGTGGGTGAGGCAAAGTTTCATAGCCAAGCTCCAATAATTTTTGTGACGTTACACGTGACACATGTGGTCGAGCGTTGTCATGCAACAAAATGGGCCCTTTCCGATTGACCAAAGAGGGCTTCATTACTGCCAATTTCTGATGCATGGTATTAATTTGGTTACAGTATGATTCAGCATTGATGGTTTCGCCAGGATTTAAGAAGCTGTAGTGTATTAAACCAAATGAAGCCCACCATACCGTAACCATTACCTTTTTTTGATGAGTTGGGGGCTTTGGAAAATGTATTGGAGCTTCTCCTTTGTCGAGCCACTGTCCAGAACGTCTAGTGTTATCGTAGAGAATCCACTTTTCGTCACATGTAACAATTCTGGCCAGAAATGGGTCATTTTTGTTTCGACAAAGAAGTGATGCACAAACATCAAAGCGCTGATTTTTTTGGCGATCGTTTAATGAGTGTGGAACCCAATTTTCGAGTTTTTTCACTTTTCCAATCGCCTTGAGGTGGTCAGCGACGGTCGTTTTACTGACTTTGAGTTGCTCTGCAAGTTCTCGAACAGTTGTTTTGGGGTTTTCTTCCACCACTGATCGCAGAACATCATCATTAAGAGAGGAAGGCCTTCCACGACCTTCTTCATCTTCAAGGCTGAAATCTCCCTCCCGAAATTTTTTAAACCACCTTTGCACAGTGCACTCATTAACACAACCCTCGCCCCAGACTTGGTTAATGTTTCTAGCCGTTTGGGCTCCGCTTCGGCCGAGTTTAAACTCGTAAAAGAAAATCGTACGAAATTCTCGCTTTGACATTATAAGGATGACTGAATTATTTCCAAGTAGCGGAATGCTACAGAGGTAAACAAACAATATCATTTGGAAGAGGATTAATAAGTGTTGACATTCATACAAATGAGTAATCCTGTAAACGTAAACAGAATATTTTATATAGATTTTTTTTAATGAAAACTTAAAATCCTGCATTATTTTCCGGACAACCCAATAGTTAGGTTGTCAAAAATTATTTTCATTTGTGTACTTATTAAATAGTTTTTCATTCATTCATCAATTCCTTCTTGAAATTTCGTATATTTCTATCTTATATCTAAATATAGCATTTTGTTTCGTTACTGCTTATAAAACTGAAACCAAATATTGCAGTCTAAAAAAGTAAGTACCTAACCTTTCTATACAAGAAAAACAATAATTCATTTATGATAACTATTTTCGAAGTATACAAATTAACCCTTTTACTTTCTTTGATTTCTCACACATCATCATTACCCTTATTTATCGACGGAAAAATGAATCATGTAATTTTACAAAATAATTAAAAAGGAACTGTTCGTATGCTTGTCTTAAGGTTCATATGATGTTCATATTTGTTCACCTGATAAATAATTAATTACAGTTTCAAAGTTATGTTGAAGGTATTGTGCGCTACGTGAGACTATACATTCAACATTGACAAAAGACTAACGTGGAATACCCGCCCAAGACTGCAAATACTGGACTAACCAACGCAACAAATTACTCTTTAGCTTACTCTCACCGTAGTGAACTTACACCTCATTAACAAGCTCACCGTTTTCAAGACCTTCCTGACACCAATATGAATATATGGAAGTGAAATTCATTTGGCATTAACGAAAAAAACATTCCTTTAAAGTCTAATTTATCCAATCGAAAATATTATGAAAATGATTAAACCCTTTCGTTTAAGTTTCAAACCAAACATCCCACATCACTCCCCACATGTAATTGACATTGTTAAATCCTATTGCAAAAAAATGGGCAAAAATTACAACCTTCATCCAAATCCACTTGTCGAAAAGGGTTTATTATCCCAATATTTCATGAAATGGCAAAACCTTTGGTCATGGACGAAGGATCTCATAAGAATCAATGGAGCCAATGTGATGACAGGTGGTCGCACTGCTAAATAACTATCATGTGTAACATGCTACATTGTCATTGATTATTGTTTTATTATTATGTTTTGGGAACAACGTACGTCGAAGAACAAAAACGAAAAGTAATTACAAATCATAATTATTGTAGAAATTAATGCATAAGAGGAACAAAACAAATTAAGTTTAAGATTTAGTAAAATTTGGTGAAATAACGAACAAAAAGTTTAATTTATAAAAGAAAAAATGTAAACCAATTGAAACGAAACTATAAAGTAAGACCTTCGTTAACTAGTCAATTAAACAATTAATTACACAATTTAGATTTACTTGTTGGATATTTTAATTCCTGATAACATGTGCAGATAAGAAATTCTAAAGTAAAGATCGAGTAATTTGAAAAGTTCATTGACGTGTTAATTTGTTAGCTCTAGGTATATAAAAATGGGAGAATGGAGTTCTTTTTTGTCACTGGAAATGGTTTTCAATTTATTGTAACGGTAGGTATGGGCTTGGGTTTTAATAAGATTAAACTTGAACAAGCAAGTATGTATTGACACATGGGTACAATTTTAAGCCAGATGAATTCTACATAGAAAGGTGTAATACGTTCGCTTTTATTTAAATCATAAATATATTGAATACATGAAATTCATGGAAAGCTGGAATTTACTTGATACTTTTTGGAGAGTTCATTAAAAACAAGGGAGAAATAATCAAAATGAGGAAAAACCAAAGATGAAACAACCATTTCAAAAAGGTAGGTTTGGTAGAGATTTTTACTAATGTAAAATTTAATGTTAATGTAAAATTTAGTTTTCTTTCTTTGCAACTGCAAGGAGTGAGACGAACAAACAAATTTATCATCAAAGAAAACAAGAAAAATTGTAACCTGCATACTGTAGGCTATTGCTTTGCCGTAAATTTTATTTGTATTGACTGATGTTTAATTTAATTTATTTTCCTTGTTTTTTTGATTCCAGGTTTTCGATTGTTTTTGAAGGATTAACGATGATGTATGTTATTGAACGTTGCTAGTGTTACAGCAACTTTTAATGTCACTATTGATTTTGTCGTGCAGCTTGCAGGGAATATAGATCAGGAGATCAACTGCATAAAACATATATTTACAGAAAGGGTTTCAACCTCGTCCAACACAGTAAGAATTAAGGTAAAAAGAAAAGTCCAAATACAGATCCCTGAGGCACACTGAAAACTGGACTGATAAATTACCAAGAGTTTAATGAACAGTTTTGAATCGAAGAGTGGTAAAAATATTAATATATTTAAGACAGAATCAGAAAATCGTAAATTTTGAAGTTTCTCAATATGTACAATAAAACCAGTTTCATGGTGACGAAAAGTATTGAGAATTAAAACAGGATAAAAAAAGCAAAGTTATTGTGTCAATTACCTTGATTGTTTGTTGAGACTAAAATTCATAGTACAATTTACAATAATACATTTACAATATTTGTATTACATTTGTCTATATTTTTTAAATAATCATGTTAAAATATCCCCTACTTTATAATATTTATGTACATAACGTTATATGAATTACAAATAAATAGTTATAATAGAATCAAATCTATAGTGTATTCAAGATAGATGAATAAATCCATTTTGTACGGTCAAAAATATATTTCAGATTTTCCAGGAAATTCAAAACTCTACAGTCAAAAGGTCTTTCAATTCCATTTCAATATCAATTTTAATTAATATTCATGGGCTAAGTGGCTGAACTTCTAAGCCATAACTTTAAATAATTTAAATTTATTCAGTACGATTCTATTTATTACTTGCTTATTTGTTATCCTTCATAGTGTACCTCAAATAATCCGTTTTTAGCGAATGCTTTATTTATTTTTATTTTACGTTTTGTCATTTCCTATTTTGTTTACTTTCATTTCCAGTAGAGTCCGCATTCCGTTTTACTATCCAAGACGAAATTGCTCTCGCCTGCAAGCAACGGCCGCATAAGAAAGTCAAGCAGTCTCTCAAAACGTAGCGATTCTGTATAAATTTACCGTTCTATCCGACTCCAAGAAGGGTTTCCCTCAAAAAAAGGCGGGTTTACTAGTGGGATATAAACCCTTCTTTGTGAAGTGTCGCACTGTAATACGTATAGTTCCAAAATTAATCATTGGATGGGACAAAACCTGGTAAGATAAGCGAACCAAACAAAATGTGTTCTACTTCTTGTAAATTAAGACAAAATTTGAAAAAAAACTTGAAAAAACAAATATCTGAAAGTAACGAGTTACGTATGTAATAAAGCCTACTCTACGTCGCTTATGCTTCCAAAATACGAAACCTTAAAATTGTATGAATAGTGAATAACATATAGATGATTTAATTAATTTGTAGTGCAAATGAAAATATTTGTATATATTTTTATATTAGAATACAAAATGAAGAATAAAACAAATTGAAAAATAATACAAGAAAATAACAGTAAATTTATAGGCATGCATAATTAAACTGAAACTACTGTGAAATCATTAATAACAAAACAACAGAAATCGATCGGTCACTGAAATAATTATAATATTTCTGATCACAAACTGCTGAACATTTTGAAGGCTTTTTATTGATAGATTGACTTATGTAAGGTAAGTTCTGCAATAGCTGTACGTGCATGTTCTTAATCAAGCTAATTACTGCGAAAAGCACTACTCATGGGGCAGTCCGGAATACGAAGTTAGTCTTTCCGTCCCACCGCCGAAGTTATGTTCTAGAGGTTACTTCAGACATGAACATTTTAACCTATATATTTGCTTCTTTATTATTATCATCTTAAGAGATAGAATACGTCATATTTCTCCACCACTGCTTACACATACTAAAGCCTTGACTACCTACATGGGCAAGTTCCTCGACTCTATAATAAATACAATGCTGATATGGATTTAGAAACTTGTTTGCCGCATTAGGCGAGATTTCGAGCGGGACGTGATTCCGACGATAAGGTGAACCTAGAATCGCAGACGACCTTTCTTGCAGATAACAATGTGAGGCCTTGAGAAACCCTTTGACCAGTCATGCAGGAATGTTATCCTACGGAAATGTCATTCGGTCTGAGGGGCAAACTTGCGGAATTGCTTAGAGGTTTAGTCAACAATAAAAACTTTGGGGTTAGACCGGAAGCGTACTATCTGAAAGGAAGGCATATCACAAGGAGCGCTACTGACGGTAACAATCTTTGCGACTGCGGTTAATGGCTTCGTCGACCGAATTGTTCTCGAGGAATATCGAGCACTCTGTGGAAGTGAATATGTCTATACTTGTCTTATTACAGGAAGTGACAGGATATCAGGGTCGTCAGAAAATCCAGCACTATATCGCCTACGTGCGACCTTCAGGGTATGTCTTGGGGGGGGGGCTTGTTTTCAGGGGCATTGTCTGCCTTCTCTTCACGAGATGGGATGTGTTTTTTTTTTCTTTCTTATTATGTAAATAGTGATTTGACAACTTGAGGTACCTTCGAAAAATTGGTGCAAAACGCTTGTTATGTATTAGTGACAATACACTGCATAAAGTGAATGTTATTATTAAATTATTTGGAGATCGTATTGAATAGAGATGGTAGGTTTGAGGAAAACATTTTCTTTATCGTGCCAACGTTTCGATCTTTATTGAGATCATATTCAGGACCTGGATTTACGTATATTTATAAACACCTCACGTTATTAATAAAGAATAAATCACCAAATTCTTTGTAATAAACAAGATCGCTCAAAATTAATTAACTAAAAGAAAAAGAATTTATAAAAATTATCTATTTTTCTTAATGTGTTAAAAAAAAGAAATTGATAAAAGCATATTTAGAGAAAATAAACAGGGTTGTAAAAGCAATGAAAATGTTCAAACGGCTAGTTACATTTTGTATACATTAACGTAAAGACTGGGAAAAAAGGGTGCTAGGTGAATTTAAAATGAAAATCCCACTGGCCGAACCAAATAATCGGCCATAATAATTACGGTGGTGAGTTGGATAAAGGGTGTGAGACGACGGGAGTGGAGCCGGGCTCTGTGCGGTTCTGTAGGGATGGCATTCTAAAACAGTGGCCCGTGTACAAAGTTGGCCAAGGAGATAAGGAGGGAGCTGTAGCTCCATTGTTCTCATCCTTTGTTCCCGAATCTCCTTTAATTCATCCTTCAGCTCACTCCGCATTATCTCCGTTCAAATGAAATCTTACAAGGACCCCTACAATTGCTTTTCGCCCTATTAGCTGAGAGCAGCCGACAATTGTTTTTTTTCTTCGCTCCAACTGCAATCAAAGCCACGTCAAGGGCTTAATTGATTTAAATGAATTTTTTACTTTGTATGAGGAGGGTCTTTTTTTGTGCGAGGGAAGTGCCGAGCGAAAATCCCTAAATGATAGGTTAATCTACAAACATAATTTTTTTAAGGTATTAATATTTAATATGATGAAATAATTTAAATTGTCGGAAATATTTACGATAGATAATATACTATATAAAATGACTAACTCAATGTTGTTTTTCTCCTGATACTACATCTTTTTACTATTTAAGTATAATTTATACACATAAATAAATGTGGTATCAAAACTGTGTGATTGAAAAAATGTATGTATATACGTATTTTTAAATCCTTTTTTTAAGAAACGCATTTCTTGGTTTAATACACCCAAACAATTGTAAATATATATAACTTTATAATTTATAAAGATTTTAAAAACGCATGGCTTCTTTCCGTCATTTATCTCAAATAAAATAAAAAGTGGATACAGTTGCATAGAAGACATAGATAGACCATTTGATATTAATACATGCAAACCTGTCACCAACTTTCAAAAAAATATACTCAATCTCCAAATAAAAAACTGCATTTGCAAACTTGATAATTTTGTACGTAAAATTGAATACGTAATAAGTAATAAATGTTAATCACATTTATAACAAATAAGCAATAATAACAAAGCGTTTTATAAGAATCATGAAAAGTTAGTAAAAAGAGATCTTTAGCCCCTAGTAACAAAGAGGATAATTTATTAATTAAAACTAGCGTTGAAACTGATAAAGACGTGCTTGAAATACTTCGACTTGGCGGTAATTTCTATTTGCCATAAAATGAACATAACCTTTCTGTACTGAAAAAATTTCGGATTTGGAGGTTATAATCAATTTTCTTGTCCGATTTAACTTTTTCAATTAAGTAATTTTTATGGAACGTATTGGCCGAGAAAAAAGTCAGTGTCACATGCGGGATTCGAACCCACGACCTTCGGCTAAATACGCCGCTGCTCTACCACTTGTGACTTGACTAACTCTCCATCTACCTTCAGAATTTTCCTCCTTTTTGTCATTTTTCAAATATCGTGTAATCAGGATTTGATTCCCGGCGAAAAATGAACAACATTTGTCGTTTTTAAATGAACAATGTAAAATTTGTTCCATGAAAGCTGACAAGGGAAACAGAAATGTTCTAAGGCATAAAGACAAATAGAATGAAAAGAAGCAAAGCCTAGTAAATGAAACGATTTACAAGGAAATTAAAAATTATCACATACTGTTTTAGAAAAGAAGAACAAATAGATTGGTCAACAAGGTTGTAAAAACTGGTTGCATTGACAAGAGTGAAAGCGTAAGATTAAAAATCCACAACCCCATTTCCCTAAAACGTATGGACTACGTAAAGTACATAAAGACGACTATAGTTTGTGGAATTTAATCAACGTTTTACAATATTTCCAAATGGGTTAAAACTAAATATCAGATCTTCTGTGAGGAGAAACACACCGTCAAAAATAGAATATCAATGTAGATGAAAAGATTTTTTTGGTCTCATTCGATGTTAAATCCTTGTTTAGTTCAATTCCCTTCTATTAATATACCTCATATATCAACTCTAGAAAAACGTGTGCAAACTAAACATTCTGCCCCTTCATTTGTTTATAGATTTAGTGATTTTCTCAGGTATGAATGGCTGAATATTAAGCTCATATAGGTACGTTGATGACTTGTTTCTGATTTTTTCAAACGATAATTTAGATAATCCACTTAACCTTTTTAATGGTATCATGAAAACATTCAATTCACACATGAAGTGAAAATAGTGGCTCTATTCCTTATCTGTGATGTGGAAGTGATCAGAAGTCCAGCGGGCACATGGATAAATAGGTGATATGTACAAGAAGAAAAGAAAACAGCTCTGACAGATATTTCAATTATTTCTCTATTCATTTTTTTGGTAAAAAAATTGAATTATGCTAATAATTTGAAACATAGAGTTCTGTCAAGCAGCAAATGCTTCTAGAGTGAAATTAAAGAGCGAGTTTTCCGAATTGTAAGAAATAACAGCTATCCAACGCATTGGTTAATAGATCGTTAGATATTAATCTAAGAAAGTTAATAAATGGGGAAAAAATCTATAGAAATATAAACAAACCTTTCACGATTAAGAGTATAACGTACGTCCTAGTGATTTCTCCCAAATCAAAAAATTTGATAAAGAAATACACTCCGACATCAATTGTTGTTACAACACAAGAATAAAATGAGCCATTTACATACTAAACTCAAGGATAAAGAAGACAAGTTGAATGCATCGAATGTTGTATATAGGTTTTCGTGTAGTGAATGTCCGATTAAATCCATTGGTCAAACAAAACAGATAATAAAAAATAGAATTTATGGTCATGTTTCTGATTGTGGCAATAAATCCAGAACTGGTACCGGACTATTAAAAAAGCCAATATCATGTAGGCATAAATTTGACTTTTCCAATGTTGAAATAATTGTCAAAGAGTCTCAATTACTCAGAAGAAGAATAAAAGAGGTTCTACGTACTAAAATGTAAGATAATAATTGTAACATTTGAATAGATACTATGGGCTTAAGTTCAATTTATGAAAGTATTATTAACTTTAAAAAGATGTCTTTGATAACGAGAGGAGGTCCTCCGGGATAAGTATGCAATATTGTAACAATCCTTGGCATTGTTGGGACTGAATCAGTCTTCAAAGATATTTGAAAACGCAATTTTAAATTTGAATTTTAATTCGCAACCTGTCCAGCTCAAACCTCTTAGGAGACTGAAGCGCAGGTGGCCTCGCGAACGTATGATCTTGTAACTTCAGAAACTCTATGGACTGCTGATGACTGGATAATGGCCAATTACGGCCACTTTTCACTGGATGGGGGGCCGTTCAAATACATAGACAGACATATTAAAATGCATACAGTACTGTGTAGGTGCATGTATATAGTTGTAAATATTATAATTTTTGCTTGTTGCATTTTGTACGCAGTTGTAAAATAAATAAATGAAATAATGAAATATGATTTGTGAGGTGGTGAATAATTTGTAATTATTTGTAATAACTAGTTTATTAGTTTTTATCGTGATAATTTTTGGTCGTGTGATCTTTTTTTTAAGTCATAAATGTTAGTTATTCTTTGTTTTGAATGTAATTAATTGGTACATTTCATGGTTTTTAAATACGTTCAAGGTATCGAATTATTTTAACGAGTTATGTGCATTAACAATAATCACTGTATAAATGAGATTATTAGAAGAGTGTAAGCCTAAACAGAATAACACAATTTCACAGAATCCATATCAGGAATATAAAATATATTCATTAGATATATAATAAGAAAAATGAAGAAAATAAATTACAAGTCACAAGTTCAATATATTTTTTATTTTATTAGATCTAAGGGTTAAAGGGAGTTACGAATGGCAGACTGAACTGAATTGATTTATCGATGGTGGACCAAGTTTATTGACGCAGCCTGAAAACACGGGTGCCATTCATTTGAAAGACAAAGAAAATGTTCAAATGAATTTAAGTCATTATCGCAAAGTATAAATTTTCTCATTTCAGATAAAAAGTAAAATATTATAATAGCATACTCTTATTTGTCAAGTATTTTTTTAGGTACTTCGACATGGCCAAAAGAGGCTATAATAAGATTCGAGCATCTGAGCAGCTGACACGTAGTTGAGATTGTAAAAAATAAGAACATTTAAGTTGTGAAGAAAAGAAACTCTCAAAAGTAAAATTTGGGTCAACTCAATAATTCATAACAAAAAGTTCTTCGCCGACACCTTAATTAACTTTTATAAAATTTTGTTCTTAGGCAAAAATAACGTATAATAATTTAAAAACTATATTACGTGTTATCAAGATTAACATATTTTTACTATGGAGTATATAAACAATTTAATTGTATGCTAAAAAATAATGGTAAAATAAATATTATTATTATAGGTTTTTAAAAATCTTACTTTATCTATAAAGATTAATTGGAATTGTGAATTCCTAACACAAAGAAATTCTTCTTTCTAGAAGCAGCTTTCGTTTTTTCTATGGCAGAATTTCTGAATCAATTGAGAGTCAAAGGTAGTCTTCAAACTCTCTTAAAACAATTGAATTATTAACTACATAGTGGAGCATGAAGTCCGATAATGTTTGTTTTCCCAGTAATTTAGGACATTTGTAAAAAATATTCGTATTGAGGATAAAGCTCAAACTTGTTTGGAAAACTGCGTTTTTCAATGAAAACAAAAAAGTTATTAGTTGTCCAGAAAACAGACCAGAATATTAAACCTGTGGCGACGATCGAGCAGTAATGCCTAAACATTGTAGAGCAGACCAACATCTTGTTTTGTGTAATGGTATAAGAATTATTAGTTATAACATTTTGAATTTTGTTAAAAACAGCTTGCTGAAAAATAATTTTAATCTAGAAATCTCAAAACCTATAGAAGTAAAGTTTGATTCTTTATAGACAACAGCCCCCGGTACTTATTACAACAGTCTTCAGATTTTTTAACGTCGCTCAAACCGCCTTGATTTTCTCATAAAATTAAAATGGCAAAATGGCATATGGAAGGGTGGAAACAGAAAATGTTAGCCAAGAATCAGTTACAAAACAAAAAGAGAACGCTGCAATAGATGAATTAAATGTCAACTGTGCGATAATGAAAATAAAAGTAAACTATTATAATAAAAGGGGCCGTTGATGACTCTATCTACTAGAATATAGTACAGGGTGATTCATTATTAGTACGACAATGTTCGTCACCTACCGTCACATACCTCAAATACCACAAATAAGCGTTATGAACCATTACCCTTTTCTCACTCCTTTGGCACATATCCGAAGTTTTTTTTTTTCCAACTGCCTTTGGTTTTCGTCATAATTCTACTTATAGCTCTTAGGATATTCATTAGTAGAGAAAGGGAGAAAAATCGTTGAAATGAGCTTTAACTTTTCAATAAGCCGGCACCTTTCTGGAACTTCCAGTTTAATTTTTGGAACAAAAGCCAAACACTAAATCTTGTAAAAAATTCAAAATTTACAATAAAAAAAAAACAAAAACTAAATTTTCAACCTCGAAAGAGTTCACAGTAGAGCATGATTCATTGCAGAACGACTTTTTCGTTTAAGAAGCTTTCTAGCGGCATATAATTTTCTTTAATTTCATCGAAGAAAACTGCGGAAATTTTATGTTAATATACTATGAAAACGTTACTACGCGTAACCAAAGCAAAAAAAAAAAAACGTTAAAGTTGCTTTTGACTACTTTGTATTGCTGCTCTTTTTTATCTGTGTTTAGTGTAGATATATTGTCCATTATTTTCTGATTCGGTTGTTTGCTATGTTTATTGTTTCTTTCTCATGTGGTTTGTTTAATTTTTCTTTCATTTTGTGGTTTTTATCAGGTTAAAGTAAGGAAATAAATGTTGACAAGGACAAAAGTTAAATTCCTAGAATGACCCCAAACTATACACAAAGATGAAATTGTTTTTATTGATTTAAATATTTGTTAGGTGGTATATGATTTTGGCTTGAGAACAGTGGCCGACAAGCCATGTAAGACTGGAGGTAATGCGGCAAATTGCCCAAGGGAACATTTCACTGTTGAATGCCAGTATCAGACAGAGTATACCTATTCGGGTAAATGGAACACAATAAGGACATAATGCTATTCCGGTCGCTGTTATAATCCTTGCATCCAGACTAAGTCCGGCCCTGAGTATTAAGTCATTTGCCGCATCAATTTCATATTAGAACATAGTGTGACCAACCTGCGTTTCCGATGGGAATATCACAATTTGTTTCCACGGCAGATTGTTCCACCTGATTGAATTTGCCGGCTTCATGCTTTCCTGAGATTATATCAACGCGAGCTGTATTAAATGGCGTTGCCCCAGAGGATAATAAACAGTTTAATTTTACACATTACAGATTTTGAAACCAATTATTTTATATAGTTAAAATAAGATATTTATAAATGATGTATAATTTTTCTGTTTTGGATTACATAAATTGTAATTGCTATTGTATTCAAATTTTAGTTCTCGCTCCAAACATGAATTCTTCAAATTCAATCCACATAATCCCATTAATCATCAGCTATTCGATAATATGAGCCATTTCCAGTTGTGACAATGCTTTATTAACGATTACCGAACCATTGTCTTCAATTAAAACCTATGTTTCATTAAACATTATACAAACGGAACCTCCTTCGAAAACTAGGTCCATGTCAACCTTCTAACACATCCTCTTTTTATCTAGACACTCCCAATAATCTGAATTCCCATTTGGCATCTGCTACGTATAGCTCTTCCTCTACCAATCCTAAAACAGTAAAATTACCAATTGGGACACCCTATAATTACTCCAATTTCTTCTTGGACTCTCTGTCGCAGACCCTCGGATACATGTCGCAGACTCTTTCCCTCGCAACATTGTTGCTCCGGAAATTGTGTCCGCATCTAGTTTGAGTCTGAGCTATGTCGAACGGTGGTGTGCTCTGGGATTGCAGTAGAGCTAACAAAAAGCCAGCACGTTGGCGGATTCGGAAATTCAAGGATCGTCTAATAAGATTGGGCACGATCTTCTTGAGACTGAGATTGGAAGACGGATTCCGAAATTTTGTTCTGATGAGTCCAGTCGACTTCGAATTTCATTTGGAAATGCTTGGACCACACATTTTGAAAAAGGAGATAGATTTAGGCTTTTAGTTTCTGCTACCAATAGGCTAGCAATCGCTCTCCGTTTTCTAGCATGTGGAGACTCATATGCAAGCCTAACTTCATATTTTTGCGCTAACTCAGCCACAGTGTCTGATTCCTTTCCCGGTCTTTGTATTCCTCTGAGAAAAGTCCCACAAACAACGCAACATTTGTAAATCTTCAATCAACTATAAAGTGGAATCCACCTTTTAAGGAAAGTGAAATAAAACAACAAAAAACAATGCGCGAGAATGGTTGGAGTCCGTTCGGTTTGATTCACGTCCACAACATGAATAAACAATCCCATTTAACATGGGATTCAAAAAATACTTAAACACAACACACAAGATACAAGATTCATTGTCGCGCAGCGGCCTGGGCGCAAGAAAATGAATCCCAGATGCAGCTCTGCGACAAAGAACCCGAACAAAGAATCCCAGAGTGTCCTAGGCTTAAGGTTAGAGGACCTGACGGTATTCCAAACAAATTTTTAAAATTATTCCTCCCACATTACCGGCCCTAGAACATGTCTAAAATTATTCTCTTATAAACTCTGTTTTCCCTTTATTCTGAAAAACAAAACGAATAAAATTTCCAAATTAACTTCCCTTAACGATTACCGACCCATATCAATCCTATCTAACCGGTTCAAATCTCTTGAAAAATTAGTTCAATGTCACATTCCAAATTATTTCGAAAATGTCCGTCTTCTTAATCCCCTCCAATCCGGCTTCCGACATTGTTTCCCCACGCAATCCGCCTTAGTTAAAATTACTACTGAGGATGATTACTAGTTACCTACAATCCGCAATGGACCAACAAAAAATTGCCAATTTACTAATTCTCCTTGACTTTTTTAAAGCCTTTGATTCCATTTATAATTCATCAATCCCATCCTAACTTGAAACCCAAAAGTACTAGCCAATTGTTCAACTCTTACCTTACCTCCTGCTTTGAAGCAGTAACTCTTCCTAATGGCCACTCATTCTCCTTGCTTCCCTTAACATCAGGTGTTTTTCAAGGATCTAGCATTTCCTCTTTTGTGTTCAGCATTTCGTCAACGAACTCCCCGACTCAATTCAGCATTGCGATTGTCACCTCTATACCAACGACTCCCAAATTTATAAATCCCTTTATCCCTCCGAACATCATTTGGCTATCCGTAGACTTCAGACAAATCTGAATTCCATAAACGAATGGGCCCATAAAAACAACCTAGAATTAAATGCAACGAAGTGAATAGCCATTCATATAGGATCTAGTCACCTCCGCAAATCACTGCCAACATCCCTCCTTTCACCATCAACAACCAGTCTGTTTCCTTCTTATCCACTATTAAAAACCTCGGAGTTACATTCGATCAAAACCATTCCTGGAACCACATATCTCCCAAATTTCCCGACGCGGTAATGCATCCTGCATTCAATTCGGCCGGTTCTGGCTCCATCTACCTTTCGTAACTCCTAAACTATTTGACTCCTCTGTCATCATTTCCATTTTCGTCTATAGCTATGTCGCTTACCGATTCGATTTTCGTACGAACAAGAAAATCGTCTGAAAAGACCAATGAATTTTTGTGACAGATTTATTTTTAGCACCCCCCCCCCAATGTTCAGAATGTAACTCGTATATAGACCTTCCTGGCTTCACCACTCCTTCCGTAGGAACTATTTCGTAGGGAACATCCTTTACTAATCTACAAGTTCTCGTCGACCACACTATATTTTCCAGCTACATCAATTCATATCTTCTATCTACTCTCTTAATACCAGCTCATCACGACCTATATCTTCCTCGACATAACACCTCCACATTTGAACGTTCCTTTCTAGCTCGAGCCAAAAAACTATGGAATTGTCTTCTTTTGCCAAACTAGAAAGCCGCCTCCCTTACCTCTCTTAAATCACTTATGTACAAATACCTCATCACCATCCAACCAAAGCCAACATAGTCTAAAATAGCTAACATTTAATTACATGTTTGTGCTCATAAAATTTAACAAACAATTTATTACATGTTTGTGCTCGTAAAATTTAACTAACAATTTATTACATGGTTGTGCTTATAAAATTTAACAAACAATTTATTACATGGTTTAGTCAAAATAATGCATTAACAACAAGAGAGGCGTTGCTATTGCGATACTGATTTCTGATACAATTGTGATTGCTGTGTGACTGTACGTGGCGTGCGCACACCCTACCAAAACGTGACAGGCGTCGGGTAGCATCGGATAAGTCTGTACCCCGCTTTAAGAAAAACTTTTTCCAGCCATAACGTATTCAGCCCTTCTCAGAGAGACAAGTATAGCACTATATCTCCGGTTCCGGTTGAGCTGTACCCACCAGCTACGTTCACCATTCAGAGCATCATGAGCCGCTTGGAGTCCGATATCCAGTGGTTCTTCATTATTTTTAAGGTGGAACTGAGCCGTCACCCGAGTGTACTAATATCCCTTAATATTCGTGCCAGTTGCCTGAGCAACGAAGGTTTGGAATAACAACAGCTGTAAAACATATAGGAGAAGGAAGTTACCACTAGAAGCCAAATCTGCCCGTAGGACTTGTCCATACCCGTAATGACTGTCTTTTCAGATGAAATTCAGTAATAGGACGCGATCTTAACAGGATTTGTCATATAAACTTCTGGAGTAAGGTAGTTTCAAATTAATGGCCTCTGAGATTTGAAGTACATATAAATAATTATTACTTCAGGCAATTGTATGAAATTATTGCGAATCTAAAAACATCGAATTTTACGACCAGGCAGTCCGATGCAACTACAGAAGTGTTTAACCTGTAAATAGATGGTCGCGTAAAGTTGCTCTTTTTCTCTAAGCCTGGGATGAAAAGACGATACGGTTTAATGCTCGGCGAAGCGGCCCGTTACTCCTAAAGAGGGCGGCCTTTTATTTTCTTTCCCTATTTTCGAGGAGAACTGAGAAACAAAGGTAAAATAATAAAAGTTTTATTTACGACGTGTAAAACTCGCGTGTAACCGCAACTTCTTCATTTCGAAGGACGGGTTTGACCGTCAGTGCGAAAAATAGTTTTCCTCTCTTACGTGCTTTCTTGTTATTCTAACACTGTCATTAGACGAAATGAAAAAAAAATCACAAACAAACTTTTGCTCTTGAGAGTACATAATTTACAAATTCGTAGTGTGAAAATACCGTCATCTAGCTTTATATTTAGTTATGTTTTTAACTCGGTGAACGGTTTAAACAAAGATTTAATTATTTATGGTAATTTAAGCCAGATGCCAGGAACAATTTTAACCCGAATATCTCGAAACAAACACCGTAGTGATTCTACCGTATTCAGTAAATGGTGCTGACTGACACCACGCCTGTTGACAGACTTGACCGGAGGGTGTTAAACCGAGCCGACGATTGTGGTTAATCCGAATTATAAGTGGCCTCTACTCGGATTAGTGAATATGACATTCCATGAAATCCCCCAGCTGTGAGGACATTTGTGCGATTGCAGCCCTGGCCTGAACTGCGGCTTTCGGTTATACCCCACCTAAAGTTAAACAATAACAATTAAAATTGCGAACAAATAGGGATTTTTTATTTTTTTTAATTTAATTTTGAAGTTGATAATAATTACAATTCTCCGAAGAGGAAACATGTTTTATTCATAAAACATGTTTTATCCACAATGTAATTATTTGTGTGAATGTTCATTGTGGAAGGCAGAATATAGAGTACCCATCGGACTTTAATTAGGTTAGTGATTTAATAGGTCTGGGGGAATATCAAGTATTCCAACCACACTAACTGGGTGAATGATATGTGAAGAGCCGCTAGGCGGATAACCCCTTGGTATGACCACAGATTACTAACAATCCGTGGTGGGTGATTATCCTGACTTTCAGACTTTCAATGCCAGTGAAGTATGTCAGGAATGGTTATATTCTCTAAACAAACCGTTATTTTAATTAAAACCAAAGTTAATTAAATAAGGAAGGAGAATTCAAAAGCCAAAACGTTAATCTATTTAGCTAAAATCGAGATTTGTCGGTGGCTGCAGATTCTAGTTAGCTTTGATAATCCTAATTAGTATGCCAACATTGTCCACTTGTTTCTTAAAAGATGACCACCTACAAAATGTACTTGTTTATATTAAAACACAATTTTGTTGTAGTATAATAAATTCAAATTGTTAAATGTTCGTCAAATAAAGCCACATATATTTTAAATAAAAATTAGATGCAATTAAAATATCTTTGTAAAGTATTAATACTCATATATTTGACTTTTATAGATTAATGTGTATTATTAATCCACTATATTTAGTGGTCTATTGACCAAATTACTTTTTGCAATTGGTTATTGTTTTATGTAAGGTTTTTGGTTGAAATGAAAAATGACCAAAAGGAGGGAAAATTCGAAAGGTTGTAGGTTGAGATGGGAGTTGGTGTTCGGGTGAATCGAAGTCACGATAGCTCAAGTGGTAGAGCAGCGGCGTATATAGCCGAAGATCGTGGGTTCGAATCCCGCTCTGGCACTAGCTTTTCATTTCAACCAAAAACCTTACATAAATAGATTAATTAATTGCAAGATATATTATTAATCATTAAAAATAATTAATAAATTCTAACGTAGCTCGTCAATGATACTTCCTTATCAAATTTTCTTTAATGAAAAATCAAGAACTGAAATAATAGAACATAAATATTGACATTTTATAATAGGTTTTATAAAATATTAATGTTTTATCTTCCCCAAAAACTCCTACGACGGTAAGTAAGGTAATTCTGCTTAACGCTTATCTATAATTTGATATATATCCATATATAATTATGTAATATATACAGGGTGTCTATTTTTAGATGGCCCGGCTGAATTCACCTTGAACCAATGACGCTACCGACAAAACAAAAAATACGTATTTAATATTTTTTAGCCTAGTTTCAAATGTTTACCTTTTTTGAAGGAAAAACAGGTTACCTCAGGCCCAGTTCAACTTCAAAATTCCAAATACGGCCCTACACATGCTGACAGATCATTTTAAAGATTTTATTACACTGAAAATAATGGTGCGATCGGATTTTACACTGATCAAAAAATGACAAAGTTATGACAAAATGTTTGAAAAAACGCATTTCGTTTGTTCCAATAATTTGCTTCTTCACTAAAGTAAAAATTAATTGCCTTTATTGCTTACATCTATAATTTTTGTCAAACTCGCATGATGAAAGTACTATAAATCGTAAAATCAATCTTCCTTCAAGCGAATTATTCCTTTCTTTTTATTGTAATGTATTCTAACTAAATATCGATCACTAATCACCACACATTCTAAATAAATATTAAATAATTAAGAGTATTGGTTTTTAATTAGCATTAGTACAGATTTTGAGTCTCATACGTTTTTTAAAAGCATTTTGTTTATAAATCTACAGCAAAAAGCTGGATATTATTTGTAATGTGAAATTATTTCCGTTTCAGTCCTCGTTAAGTCGAAGTGGAAAAGGTTGAAAGAGGAAAGGAAATGAAAGCAATAAATCCGTTTAAAACAGTCGGCTATTGGAGAAACTAGCGGCGGATAGCTAGTGGATCATTCTAAAGTTTCCCTTTTCGATTTATCACAGATATAAATACAGATTGAAGTCGTGCAGCTTCCTGTCTCGCCTTGTTTATGTTGGCCCAACGGGGGAATACAAGAATTTATATTTCCAATAAATTCAAGAGGAGGTGTAAAAAACCTTGAAGCCCCGAATAAGTATAAAAGGCGGTTTCACATGCTCGCGACACGCAACCGCACACAAATCTTACGAATTCGGCCCGGATAATGCTCGAAGCTTCGACCGCATCTGATGACAACATGCGCCAAACTGTATTTTATTTTATGCCCAACTGCTATCGAAGTCGTATCTACATTTCTCATTCCCCGGTTAAATTATACCTGTTTAGTTTATCCTTCGATTTCCGTCTGTAACTATTTTCTCCTATTGTCAACATCCTAGTAGTTTTGCAACATTATGTACACCCTTTTCAAAATTCTAATATCACAATCAATCAGTCAAATCACAAATAGATACGTTTAAATTGTTACAACAGACCAAAAGAGAGTAATTAAAGTAATAATTACAATTTTGAATTAGGTAACTGTCCCACCCGGCTCGGCTGAATTTATCTGGAATTAATGATGCTATTAAAAAAAGCGTGCACACTTTTCAATCTAGTTGCAAATTTTACTTTTTTGTAGAAAAATTGTACAGGGTAACGCAGGCTCAGTTCGACGAGTTCAAATTGAAACTTTTAAAACGACTATATACATCCTGAAAGAACATTTTAAATTATTTTTTTTTACACTGAAAATAATGGTGCAATTGGTCACTTGGTTTGCTTTTTATTAATCACATTTCAAGTTCGAACTGCCTGCTTTGCGTAGCGTTGCAAAGATTTGCAAATTTCACAGATGCTCAAAGCGATAGTCAGGAGAGATGGATTAAAAACATTCTCTATCCTTTTCCAAAGTTCTTCCACTGAGGTTGCTGTTATCATTGGCGTAGACGCTGTTTTTTAAATGGCTTCACAGAAAATGGTGAAGTCGAGTTTAATCCGGTGACCGGGAAAACCAACAGATCTGACCAGGAGGTCCTATCAACCTATCCCAATATCACCCACAAAATATTGAGGAACTGAGCACCATGTAAATTATTTTCCAGAAATAATGCCCAATTAATTTATTTCCGAGAAGTCCTAACCAAAGTTGATACTTTAAACCAGCTGATGATTAAAAGAGTACGAATGTCTCGTAATTTTCCTGTGCGCATGTTCGAAAATTTAAACAGTTTAGTATGCCATTGAACATTCATTCCTCAGTCCATAGGAAGTATGTAAGTACGTTTTCATCAACCTCCCATTTCGACATTTGTTGAAGAAACGTTAGACACTTGACATAATCAGAGTCCTGATGTCTCTGGACAAGATGAGAGCGACACAAAAAAATTGTAATTCCGGAGTATATCTCTAATTTTATTTTTTGGTAAACCTAAGACCTTTCCAACATTTCGTAGTAAAGAATTCGGATTTTCGCGAACATACCGTAAAATATTCAGCTCCTCATCGAAATTACGCTACCAGTTTCTTTGTGATAGAACAGTGATCCATTTCTTTTCATATTGCTAGCCACACATATAAACGTTTTCTGGTTTATTCTGGGGTGATCAAAAAAATACTGGAAGTACAACTCAACTGCACGACGCGCAGTTCCACCACTATAAATAAAGCAGTCGTATATATCAACTCGCTGACGATCGGAAAAATGTGCTCTTCAATTAATTTTTAATGGAAAACTGAATATAACGACTAGGTACTATTGTAAAATTGATTTACTTCCAGAAATTGAGATTCACGCTCTAATAATACGAGTTTGACAATGACAGAATGTAAATAATACAGGCAATTTGTTTTTACTTCAGTGAAGAAGCAAGTTATTGCAATAAACAACAAAACAAACAAAAAGCGTTTTTTGAAACATTTTGACATATCTTTGTGATTTTTTGACCATGTAATTTGAATTTCAAATCCAATTGCACCATTGTTTTCAGCATAAGAACGATTTAAAATGATGTGTCAATATAGGGTCTAATTTTATGTTTTGATGTTGAACTGGTACCCTGTATAATTGTTCTCCAAAAAAAGGTAATAATATGAAACAAAACTAAAAAAATATTAAACACGTATTTTTTGTTTATCTGATAGCGTCATTGGTTCAAAAGAAATTCTGCAGGGCTTAAAAATGACAACCTGTGTAGTAATTCATCATTTTATCCCGGACAAAAATTGTTTCACAAGTATAACCATAATAACCTACAAAAGAATGAAAACTCAACGTAAAAATCAAACAATACAGGTCAAAATGCATATTACAGAGTCCGGACGCCCACTGCCATTCTGGAAAACCGGCCTTGTTATAAAAAATTATACATAATTGCAATCATTACAACATCCTTTCACGCTTATTTCACATGAATCTCATTTCTACCATGGCAAAGGCTTCAAATCCTTCTGCATTATAATTTCATACGAAAAATTAATCCGCGGGCGGCGACTTTCAAACGAGATTGTTGGGTAATTAAATTCATCTTCGTATGTTAAACGCGATGTTTCCACATCGAAGGAACATACAAAATTTTCCAGAGGTATAAGAGAATATGAATATTTCTCTGATGATATTACACAGAAAATTTCAAGTAACAACGTGTTACTAAGTTTTTCATAATACAGAAGAAATGTCATTTGTCATGTAAATACTTCCATATAGTTAACAACTAGTTAATTTTTATTTTTTATACTCTATAATTAACAGTATTTAATGAGATTTTTGTCAATAAGTTCACTGTTTTAAATTATGCTTGTCTGACTACATGCTTTGTCTTTTGTAGATGCTAAAGCATATAAAATGCCAATACCTGGTACGGTCTTTTATCAAAATCTGTGTCGATATAACTATTTACTACATTGTACAGATGCTGCCACTTTTTCGTTCATTTATTTTGATTGGTTCACTGTTTTAAGTCGTGCCTACTTAAAAAATGAAAAAAACAACAACTACCGATTATTACGTTTCTTTCTAAACATCAATATTTATGAGCTCTTTGATGTAAACAATTAAGCAATGAGTTTACCAAAATAAATGTAAATAATTTTAATTTTAATTTAAATTAAAGGTTCAGAATGGATGATAGAACTCACTATTAACCGATCACTGGCATCTGTGAAAACACCTACCTAGCGTGGGCATAATCAACTAAAGCCTCTTTTATTTTGATTGGTTCACTGTTTTATGTCGTAACTACTTAAAAAAGAAGAAAAAACCTATCGATCATGACGTTTTTTCTAAACATCAATATTTATGAATTCTCTGATGTAAACAATTAAAAAATGAGTTTACCAAACGAAACGTAAATAATTTTAATTTAAAATAAAGCGTTCAGAATTTGTGAAAGAACTAACCGATCACTGGCATCTGTGAAAACACCAACATAACTTGGGCATATTCAACGATAGTCCTATTTTCAGATTGTGACCCATACTATCCTCGCAACGGCGACGGAGACATATCATTGGATACGAAAATACCCCAGGGAATGAAAATATAGCAACCTCAGTCTATGACTTAATATATCTGAGTAAAAAATTTCTTCGATCGAACTAAAGAAAAAAACAAGGAGGCAGGAGACAAGCAAGATAATAGGAAGGTAGGAAGGAATAAGCCAGAAGACTGCAGTGCCTAGGGAGTTCAAATCCCGCTTCTTAGCATCTATCTTCATCATCTTCATCATCATCATCATCATAGCAATCAGAATGTCGTAGGCACGCGTGAGATTGTTTTCTTTTAAATGTTTTATTGCAAAAATGTAAAGATAAGAACGTCACTTATATGCTTGTTTTATTCATTACCCCAAACTTTTCGATAGAGTGAAGCACCACAAACAAATAACAATTTTTAGAATCACAGAAATCGACAGCGAAGAGCTTTGATTAATATCGACACTGTATTGGAAGCAGAAAGCTGAAGTTTGAGTCCAGCAAGTTACCTCATAGGCCGTGATAATCAAGAGGGTAGTGAGACTGTATTTTATCGTCCTTGCTTTTTAACTATACTCGGAAGATAAATTTAACGAAGCCCTCAACGAATTCTATAAAGGGTGTCCGGATCAATGCAAGATAACTGAATAACATAATATAATAGTAATATAATAAATATAATAGTATGACCTGCCATGTATGATGAACTCCATTATTCAGCAAAGTGAAAACTACGGCCTAATCCTAAAAGTTTACAAAACTAAGGTGATCGATTTTTTATTATTACTACTTGTATACAATTTCGTTTCGGTATTTTCGCAAAGCAGTATAATTCTGTGCCTATCTACTAAAATCCAAACAAGCTCAATAACGGTTGTCGCTTGTTTAGCTGTTTTCCCTAACTGCCCTTAAAAAAAAAAAAAAAACAATCTCACGGTATTCGCCTAGCGCTGAAAGATTGCCGGCCCCTCGTAGGTTAGCGTGTTCCCCTGGGAGTGAACTATCACGAAAGGGTCTTTTCGTCCACCCCGGCTTAATTTTCATTATTGCATTAAGAATGTGGATCGCTAGACTGAATAAAATATACTGGCAGAGCTCCTTAATTGAAAACTGGTCTGAACACGCTTCTGGGAAATGGAAAAGTCGAAACGGGAGAAGTAAAGCTATATTTGAACGGAAATCAAATTGTAAGTAATACGGTCGCCACATTATGCTCAGAATATTAAATTTCTTGAGAATATACAACATCAAAATCATTTATTCACAAAGTGATACAAATTCGAGAAATTGGACAATACATCAGATTAATTTAGGAAAGCTCAATTGAGTTACACTATTTGTAATTGGAATGTATGACCTTTAGAGAAAAATGTTATTGATTTCTATTGCAACTAACAACAACATTTTTTCATCACTATTTAACTTCTTGAAGTAGTAGTTGTCATGGTAGGACCCACATCAAATAATTATATATTACTTCATATTGTCAATAACATTTTAAATATTTTGTGTTGTATTTAGTGAACGTTAATTAATGATTACTTCGAGATCTTGAAATGAGGTCTGGTTAATGTAAGTTTAGAAAAACATTTCTTTTATCATGCCAACGTTTATATCTTTATTGAGACATCTTCAGGGCCTAGGATTTATAAAGGTTGTTGAAATTATACAAATAAATGTAAGATTTGAATATGAATTTATGCATATGATGTACACAAGAGAATAACGGTTCAGTCAGCTCATAAAGAAAATTATCTTGCAAACTTCGCTGTAAATTATAAAATGTTTTCTTTCTCATTTCTTCACAACCCAAAATCCTTGCGTACTTCTTGCATGAAAATTTTCTGCGGTAAAATTTGCATTGCCTTCGATGATGAAACAATAAGTGAGGTCACTGCCCAAAAGTGGTTCAGAAAGATTGCCTTTGGAAATGATGGGATTGAAGATGACCGAGTCTGGTAGAACTTCATTGAAGGAATGGTTCCTGTGGAGGTCGTAAAATTCATTGGCTGTCAGAATTTAGCCCTGTCCCATTGACGAAAAACCAATATTTACAAACGAAAGGTGATGGTTTGTGTTTGATCTGGTACTTTTTAAACCAAATTTGGGCAGTGCGCCCACATATTATTTCATCACCGAACGCAGGGGAAATTTTACAATCTGCCTCGGCCGCCCTATCCCCGAGGTAAAATTTATAGAATAAGCACGAACGAATTATAGGCCATCAGAATGAAAATATGATATAACGTACAGAGAACAGTTCAAAATACTTTTTCCTTTTGGAATGACAAATTATCCTCTCGGTATTATATGATGTAAACACCTCAACATCCTTCATGTGAATAAAATTGTTGAATAACGGTCTTAAACAATAACAAACGGAAAACTTTTCTAATTTCCAGGTACATTGAGAAAACAGCTATAATATTGTCTATCACAAACTCTGCAAATTGTAGACACGTTCTCTATTTGAACAAAATAACAGTAAATGAACATTCAAGGCAAACTCGTTTGAAAATTCGTAACTTCAGCACGGTTGGGAAAATGAAATTTAAATAGAAACGCGCTCCCGGAAAACTAAAGGAAGTTAGCTTTTAAAACATCTAACTAACTTCATTAGCAATTCTAAACGGCTGCATTCGGCGTTTAAATCGATTTTTTCAGATAATATTCTAATGCAGCAGATGTATCAGATTAAAAGAGTTTTTTTTGTAAAGAAACGGTTTTGCGCTAATAACATTATAACCAAGAACGCGATAAAACTGCTTAAAATTTTGGAAAAAACAAACCTACTGTATCTCACAAACCCTTCTCTAAACAGACAAGAAAGAAACTGCTACATGGCGTACTAAAACAACGTGAAATTAATAAAATCGAAAACGTGAAAATATACAAATACAACACATGTAACATTAAAAAAATTATAAACACAAAAACTAAAAACAATTCACATACATTTTTTATACATGCATGGGTAGATTTGGTCCAACAGAGACACACAAAAAAAACGAAATATTGACACCCGTACGCTACACGACGCTACCCGAAGACACCCGATGCCAATCCAATGTCTAATTTTCCATAAAATTGTACTACAACCGCGCAGATTTGCCCGATGCCACGGAAACCTACCCTACTCTACGCTACGCAATCCCCACTGTCCAGATTTTCGTTGGGTAGCATCGAGTACAGTCGAAGACAAAAGAACCAGACAGTCATATTTTTTCTTCAAACTATATGTATTATTGTCGTTATATTAATTACAATATATTTATTTTAATATAAAACAAATATATTGATAACAGATCATAAATTTACTAGTTTTTATTAAATAACATTGATTTTAAAGGTTTGGCAGAAAATTGACCAAAACACCGAAATACAATTTATTCATAGAATGAATTTAACTAACAATTTATTTCATGGTTTTGTTCATAAAATTTAACTAACAGTTTATTACATGGTTTTGCTTATAAATTTACACCATTTTTGTAGTAGCATGTAGTAAGTTAGTAGTAATAGAGTCAGAAGCAAACACTCATATTTTTTGTAGTTCATTTCAAGCGATGTATATGAAATTCTGTAGTTATATTAATTAAAACATGCTTATTTTAATGTAAACCGAGCTAGATCTCTCTCACTCTGTCTGTCTCTGTCTGTCTGTCTGTCTCTCTCTCTCTCTCTCTTTTCTTTCTTTCTTTCCCTCGCTCTCTTTCTCTATTTCTGTTTGCGATCAAATTGTAAACATGCAAACATTCATTTTGTCGCTGTTGTGTTTAAATAAAATCGTTATTAAATGTTATTTTGAACATAATGATAGGTTGGCTCTGATTGGTGAAATTGCATAACAACGGAGAATCTCTTCATGCAACACGTCAAATTTCAATTGGGGTCGTAAGATGAATAAAGATGATGTGAAATCAGAATAATGTTTGCGGTTAAGGTATGGTTTTTATGAACAAAATTATTTATTTAAAATATTTAACCAGTACAAAAATAAATTAAAATTTTAAAATGAATTTGTAGCTTAGCGACATATATTTGAGGTAGAGTAAATTTAACTTTTTATCTATAGTGTGTTTTCGTTTTCGAACGTTTTACAATTTAAATTTTATTTAGATTCGATAAATATTTAATAAGTAACATTATCCTTCATATTGAATTTATTCGTTACATGCGAGTGCGGAATGATGCTTTACGAATCATTCCAAACCGAAATAAAAAAGCGATATCCATGTATAAAATTTCCAGAAAAAATATAAACTATAATCGGATTGTTATGAAGGACGGCTGACAAAAAATTATAATATTCTAGCAAATCGGAAATTGATGAGAATGGGGGTTAACCTCGGCTATGATGGTTATAAACATAATTCTTTGTCAGGAATGCGTTCGGCAATTTTATAGAACATTATATATAATGTTCTAATCTTGTAAGTTGTGCAAAATTACTCGTCTGTTTGATTAGTATCTGTTTAATTTATGACTATTTGGACATATATCGACTGTATGTTACAAATGTTGAGATATATTCTCAGTATCGTTTTTTCCACAAAGCACGCTTATGTAAATAAACGCTGACAAGTCGACCATTAAAAAATAAATTATGGTCTAGTAATATCCTAACTAAATAAGTAGGGGGTTTTTAAAGTGACAAATTTCTCGGCAATTTGAAGAGTAAAATATGGCTTCGGGTTGGGGCAGTGAAGCTCTGTTAACTGAGGTCGCGCCGGCACCCAACAGTAAATCGGCGGCAGATGTGCCCGCAGAGCCATAACTTAGGCCCGAAACAATACCATCGGCCAGCCGATAAGAAGTAGATTAATAATCCGACCCGTTTTTCCACGACCTGGGACAAACCGCTGGCAATTAATTTTAAATTCAAATCTCGGCCAAGGACAACCGCCAGGGAGAAATTTGTGTCGTGTGACCACTTGACGAAAGAAAGTCGATGTAAATTAGTAATTTCACTTGCAAATCAAAAGCTTTCTTGTCTAGACCTAGAGCACATGCCAAGGGTCGTCACACAAAAAAGATTCGTTTAACTTTCACAATGCTGAAATGTATTCCGTAAATTTCCAAGTCTCGGCGCGACTTTCAGTATTGATTTCATGAAATTCTCTTTCCAAATAACTTAATTATGCTAAAAACGACATGCTATATTTCAAAAACATTTCATGCTTTAATCCTTCACACTGCTATTGTAAAGATTAAAAAAAATGAAAAAAGTTTTTCTTTGTGTTCAGTAAGATTTACACTTGTATTTCTTTTTTTTTATATTAATTTTAGTCACCCTATTCCAAAAGAATATATCACATAACATACCTATAATAGCAGATAATGCCGAAACGGCGAATCGCCTAGTTTTGCCAATTTCAGTACTTTTTTCATTTTGTATTCGTTTTTTTGTGTTACAAACTTTTTATTCAACCTATTCCAAACGAATAGATTACGTAATGTACATAAAATATCGATAAAAGTGGAAAATGGCAAAAGCGGCGCATCCACCAGTTTTTTGATTTGTCGGTTTGGCCAATTGTGGTACGCTTTACACTCGATATTCGATTATTGTGTTACAAACGTTTTATTCACCCTTTTAAAAATGGATAGATGTGCATAAAATATCGATAACAGTAGACAATGACAAAATGGGGCGAATCGCTTTTGCGGTTTTGCCAATTTCAGTACTTTTTACATTTTTATTTTTTTATTTTGTTTTTAATTGATTATTCAGCTATTCCAAACGAATAGATCATATAATATATATAAAATATTGATAAACGTGAAAAAGAGCAGTAAGGGCGCATCCAGTCTTGGCTTTGCGGATTTTCCATGTTTAATTTTACGTTTGGTTTTTATTTCAAAATTTTCAAACTAATATAGTTCTCTACCTTTGTTAGAATATGTAGCACTGTGACTATGGCTGATTCTGTTGATGCTTCCTTTAAAATTAATTTTCTTTATATAAATCTTTTTACTAGCAACCTCTATTCCAATTAGGTTATTATGGTTATTTAGTATGGACAATTTTAAGTTTAAAATGTTTAACCAACCGTCTTTATTTATTTCAAATGAAAACCAGCAGATTCTTTTCACCCATGGAACAAAACCTGCTGGATTGATTTGGCCCGTAGAATGTATGTTGGAATTCAATTAACACCTGATAATTAGAAAAAGAATTGTAATATGCGTTTTTTGCACGTTCATAATTGAGTGGCAGTAAATAATAATAATAATAATAATAATAATAATAAACGTGTAACAAACAAGAATTTCCGCTCCGGGAAAAAACCGAAGTTTTGAGGTATATTGGTTTAATAAGTGTATGACAGTGGTGTGTTGTGGAAACTAGGACGTCCCTTTATCAGCCCAGCGTTTTTTGAAGTGTTTTTTGGTGAGGTGAGTTCAACTGGATAAGTTTTTTTGGACGATTAGACAAGTCTGCTGGGTGCTAGTTTGTAGCTCGCANGGGTTTGTAGGTGTTGGTGTTATATTGAATTTTATTTGTCGGGGGGGGGGTGGCCGCAACGGTTTAAGGTCGATTCATATCTACCAGCACAGAGCGTGTCCAGCACGTAGCGTGGCAGAAACAAAAAACATCATTACATACAAAACATATAGGAACGTTCATACTTAGCGAATGTTTTGCTTGTGCTGGTACGTGTCTGCGGTTGTCTTTTCTTGTCTGTGCAGTTCAATACGGTTAGTATGAATGGACGACAGACAAGATTTGTGCAATTCCAATAGCTTAGGTGCCTACCTATAATAAATTGCATTATAATTTTAATTATAATGTCCAGTCTTGGTAAATCGAACTTGCGCTAGTCCGAATTTGGGCTAAAATCCGAATCGCCGATCAGTACATATTCAAGATTTTTTAAAAAATTTTATTTGACAAAATATGTATAATAATAATATATATAATAATTATACGTTTATGGGCCGACAAACAGCTGAGGTAATCGCCGGCCCTCTGCGTATTTTCCTTCTTTTCCTCTTCTTTCGCGCTATTTTGTTTTAATTTGCAGTCATTTGAGCGTCTCGATCGGGTTACTGACTCTCAGATTTCAAATATATACTACGTTAATATCCTAGATTGTTTGTACCTCAAGTTGTCAAATACAGAATAGAAACAAAACATACAATATATATACCACAAACATAGATGTTTGGTCACATTCACTTCCCCAAAGTACTCGATACTCCTCGGGGAGGTTGAACCCACTCCACTCTCGTTAATAACTTACTTTTACTCTCCAGATGTCATATACTCACTCCAGAGTACTCGATATTCCTCGGGGCGGGGTTATAAGCAACACCTTACTTTCACGCTAATAAATTACATTCACTTCAATAAATTAACACAAGCACAACACTCGATAGAAACACAGAAGTCTGGTCACATTCACTCCCCAGAGTACTCGATATTCCTCGGGGCGGGGCTATAAGCAACCCCTTCCTTTCACGCTAATAAATTACATTCATTCCAATAAATTAACACAAGCACAACACTCGATAGAAACAGAAGTTCTCATCGGAACGTCGCCTTGGCTGGTGATCGGCGGGATTACTCTTACAATTCAGTTTGAGAGACATGTTTGTAACTCTTTAACCTGATGCCGAAAGTTTAATGCTCCAAGTTCAGATCGTTGTAAACCACAAATCTGTGAGTACGAACTGTCTTTCGGTAAGGTGAATATACAACCTTTCTCTACATAACATATGTATATATGTATATATACACGTTTTTAAAATGTTTGGTTTAATTTTTTCCTTTTTAGGGCGTTGGCGTTGTAGTAACCGGGTCACGAAACCATCACTTCTTATTGAAAAACATTACCCAGCTCCAAATTGGCGTCGGCAGAGGACCCATCAACGACCTTTCCGGTCCTCGGGGAAAAATCCAACAATTGCCTTTTACCTTTTCTAAACTGCAGCCAGTTCAGATTGAAATTAAGATAACTCCTCTTAGAAAATCCGATGAATATCTTAAGAGCACATCCTCCGATCTGAGGGCCATGTACTTGAAGAATCAAAAAGTAGGCAAAATTTAATCAAAGTGTCAATCGGCCCTCGTCTTTTCGTGTTTTTTTTTCTAAGTAAGTCATTTAAATTCGAAGCCTGGGGTATTCGGAACGCTATTTATTTTTTCACTCAACTCCTTATCTTTATATTGGACATTAATCGGACTTTATTTATATTGAATTTAAATTGATTTTTCATTCAGATATAATAAAATCTAAAATGGAGAACTTCAAGGTTAAATTGATTCGTCTCATTCGATTAAGTCACATATTCCTTCCATCATCAAAGCAAAAAGCATTGTAAATTGTTTATTTTAATATAAGTAGTATACACATTAAATTAATGTAAGTAATTAGCAATATTTTAGTTCAAAAATTTATTGTTAAACTTCCAAACTTTAAAAAAATTATCCTATAAAAATATGTACCTAAGCACACCTTATATAGTCAATTCTATAGAATAAGCTCTTTTTTTTTTTTTTTAAGAGTTTGCATAAAGCCGTATGATATGAAACCTCTGTAGTCGAGCATGTGGAAAGTTGTTTATAGATGTTATCATCTCGTTGGGGAGAGCAAACTTTCTTTTCATGTACTTTGATACTCAAGTTTACATAGTGGTAAGTTAATTGCGTGTTAAAGCCGGTTTCCTTTCAATCTTTATGAAAATATTTTTTTAAATTACGTCAATAAATGACGAAGTCTTATCAATTTCAATGGATGACCTCATACAAAGAATTTCAACCCAAAAATCGTTCTGAAAAATTGTCTAAATAAACAAAGGCGTTTTAGTGTAAAAGAGCAACAATGATCGCTTTATCACAAAAAAANAACTTATTCTAGCGTTCTCGAACATTTGAAAATGTTTTTGTTGCTTCGAAAAATGATTTAATGCTAATAAACCATAATAGAACTATATATTTTTCTAATCTTTCACTCGTATTTTTCGTTATAAACTGTAGCCATTTGATCATCTCTATCTGGTTACTGACTCTCTGAATTTATATGTATAGTACGTCGGTATTCTAAAATGCCGTTCTCTCGTTTGTACCTCAGGTTGTCAACTAAAAATAGATACAAAATATGCGATACATAATTTAACCACCTTAAGAATAGAGTTCTGGCTGTCGATCGAAGTCATGATAGCTCGTGTGGTTAGTTCAGCGGCGTATTGAGCCGAAGGTCGTGGGTTCGAATCCCGCTCGTGACACTAACTTTTTCATTTCAACCAAGACTTTGCATAAAAAGATTAATTAATTGAAAGACGTAATTTGGTCAATCAGGCCACTAAATATAATGAATTTATATGTATAATTATGTTATTTATGGATTGACAAAATAACCGCTTGTTACTCTGTAAAGGAGGAATTAGATTTTTTTGTCCTTTTATACCTCTCTACCTAAATTACTTTGTTTTTGAATTGTAATAAATCTCTACAACAGTATAGCTTTTTTTTTAGTTAAAACATCTGCCATTACGAAAAGATGAAGGTTTGAGGTAATTGATAGTACATTTAAATTGCACATTAATAACTGAATCTTACGCAAGATAACCAACTTTTCGCAACTACGTAGAAAAGAATTTTATCTACAATCCAATTGTTTCATTTTCTTGCCCTAAGCAATCGCTGCAGCCACCTGGTTAGGTCGTCAAAGTCGTATTTCCATACTAGCAATTCGGGTTCTAATCACGGCAGAGCACATGATTTTTAATGGATAATATGCAAAATATATTGTAAAATGGTTTTTCTTGGTTGGTTGATTGGTTATGATGAGTATGTGCATAAGAGCAAAATTGAATGCAATATTTCCGTTTAGTTTAATAACGACACAATCAATCCGATTTCGAACTAATGGTTAGAACACAACATGCATTCTGCTCATAATACAATTCCAGTGCTAATCATTGATGATTTTTATAGTAAGCTAATATATTACGTGCTCACCTAAAAAGTGGAATACAAATTTTGATATATGATTCTTTTATGTTGAACATCCCACCCAAATCATACCTCATTTTATCAAAATATTAGTACAAATATAATAAACTGTATTAATGGGTTCGCCTAAATTTAAAAAGACAGTGACCACACTTATGACGAATCATTGCTAAAACGGCGTAAAGTAAAATCACAAAATCGTAAAGGCACTAATCATTTTTGGTATCCATGATAATGAACGCACAATTATTACGAGATTCTACCAATGGATGTCAGTTGAAAACATTACACTATTTTCTTGTCTGTATGAACGTTTATATTCTGGACAACTGACAATTTTGCTTGGATGTTTTGTCAAATATCGACTAACGACTATTTAAAACGAAACATCATCTACTGTAATTAAATTATTGTTTAAACGAAAAAAAAAAAACAGTTTTATGTAATGCAAAACTTTTTTTACATTGAACCAAAATTATGAAAGACGTATAAGCTTTTGTCCAGTATATTTCTACCATCTTTTTGTTTTTCTATGCTAATATTGTACCAAATTAATGATCGTTGATCATATTTAATGTTAACAACGGCAACAACACCCAACGTAATTAGCTTGGAGAGGAGTTAACGTGTCATTGAGGTTTAGAGTCCAATTGATATTTCACCTACGCATCGCAGCGTACACGCCAATTTGCCAAAATTTAGTGACTACGCATTTTCAAGCTAATTTCCACTATACAACACAAATATATAATGGTATAATTTAACCTTATTAAAATTGAAAAAAATGTACAAAGAAGAAGTGGTAAGAAATTTTTAATGCTGTAGGGTCACAAAATAATTATTAGAACATTCTTGACCATACATTTTAAATTTTATAATGAAAGGTAAGTTCAACCCGTTACTTGAATTATTTCGATGGTTAAGCCTGAAATATCAAAAGGTTAAAATATAATAATCATATGGGACGACAAACAGTTGAGTTCATCGCCGGTCAATTATGCATATATTTTTTTTTACACTGCAACCATTCGAGCGTCACGAACTGGTTACTGACTCTCTGCTTCTAAATGACAACAAAACATATAATACAAAAATATACATCATCACAAAAACACAAGTCTTCTCAAATTCACTCCCTCAGAGTATTCGATATTGCTCATGGCGGGGTTGACCCCTTCAGCATTCTACTTATAACTAACTTTAGCTCTCCAGAAAACACACGCTCACCCAAGAGTATTTGACATTTTTTTGGCATAGTTAAACATGCCCTTTTTTCAACCTAATAAATTACATTCATTGTAATATGTTAACATAAAGTCAACACAGAATAAACACTATACACATTTAAAAATCGCTATAACTTCGAAGAACTGTAGCAGCGATCTGTGCCGCTACCATGCTCCAAGACAAGGCACAGGTCCGATGATATGCCCGAGTATTGACTATAAACGTTAAGCCTTTTAGTTTTAAATTCGCTGTACAGGTTGGGAAGAGTCATGGGGGTCTTCCAGCGGTTTCTTTCACCGCTTTGTCTTCTTCTTCTTGCTGGCTATACCTGTGAATCGGAACCAATCCCAATACGACCTTCTTCCCTAACCGCGTACCCCTATTTTCCAGTTCTTTTATCTTATTTATTGGCGGATCCACGGAGTTTCGTAAGTTGCTGGACCGCACTGAGCGAATCTGAACATAACAAAATATAGTTCTGGTTATTATTTTTGACCATGTTCAGCGTGAGGGGTATGACCATGTGAGGCGGAGTGACAGCTTCCCTCCATGTTCACTGCACACCCCATGCCATTTGCCTGCCGTCTTGCGCCCTGTTCTGGAAGGACAGTCTCGCAACTCTATATTCATATTTTAAAGCTTCAAACATTTTATATGTATATTGGGGTGTCTCGTTTTAAGTTAATTTTTGACATATCCCAACGTATGAAATAGGAGAATGACCGGGAGGGCGTTTCAGGAAGCTTTTCTTCTACTACATGGTTCAGATCGACTACCCACGCCGCTAATATTTCCTTCGTAGGGGACCTCAGGAGGGCGTATCTTTCTCTGGAGTTAAGGTCGTAAAGGGCCTTATGTAAGAAATGGTCCGGCCTTGCCCATTTGCTTGCATAATATTTCAGCGTTATTTCTTCTCTTTTTAAGGCTGGGGAAAGAACCCTCGATTCTGCGCAGATGCAGTTTACCAATTTTGCCCCCACGTTTCTTGTAGATCATAATTTTGGATTTTTCAAGCTTTACTTGTAAACGACATTCGTTCCAATAATTTATAATATTTAGAAAAGTTTTTAGAAACTTTTTTAAAACTTTTTTTAGAAAAGTTTTTTTTTATTAAAGTTTATAATATTTAGAAACTTACATGACAATGCATAATGAGACAGTATAAACGGTAAAACGTTTCTGCATATAGACTCAAAGTCGGATTTAAGATCTACAAAAAAATATAAAATTTATTGGAGTTGTTATGATCCCATTTTAAATTCAATATATTTTAAGGCTTAATATATTTTAAATAGTCACGTATTGTGCTCTAAACAATGCTTGAAATTCTGAAATTGTCTGATGTTCCTCGATCTGTAGTAACAGCCTGTTTAACAGTCAAACAAAAAAAAGATTGAAATATTTGTTAAGATGTTTACTACGGTTAGATCTAGGGTGGATAGTAAAAATTCAGGTAAATCGAAATATGCAAGAAACGAGTTGATAGTTCCGAGAGCTGTTGAGCTGATAAATAAGTATTGTTACAGAAAAATCAGTAAGGATAGATGTTCCCAGAAATTGACGTAACTAGCTGATCAATGTAGAAAGCTTGAATAAGAAGACCAAAACGAACTCAAGAAGAAAAATGTTTACAATGCAAGTTTTTCGTGAATATTACAATTCGTAAATTTAAAAGTTATTTTCATTCCAATGTATATAAAAGTTCTAAGTACACGGGTCATCGTGCAAATTTGAGGATCGGTAGAGGCTTGAAGAGTTCATTTAACTCGTTTTGCATTCAGATGAAGTTTGGCTGATGAATCTCCTTGGATCGGCGCGAGCCGTCCCTCTCCTAGGGGTAAGTCCGACAAGTGATTCATGCCGGCAACTGGCGGCCTCAACTTGTCGGATAAATCTTTGTGATGAATACATTCCCTCTCCCTTTTCACGTTTTGGGGGCCTGGATCGCCGTGGCGACTCCCCCTCATTTATTCGCCGCACGCTCCTACATGTATCATGCGCTGTTCCAAACGTTAATGCCCCATCATCGTGGAACCCCGCAGACGCCGGTGAAAAATAACGCACTTACCTGCCGTACATTGTTATGCTCTGGCCATAATGTACACGCCTTGAGTGATCGTCCCATTCCATTATTGTTTTACCGATTTACTAAATTTGTGCTCACAACAACGGAAAACATAGGCAGTAAACACAGGCAATAAATTTTAACCACTTAAACATGGTATTTCTCAGTAGCACATTGGAACACCTTAAATATTCTCAGTTCCCAGACGTAATTATTTATTGTCGAAAAATTGATGTTCAACAATGTTTCATCTATATAATTTTTACTGTTGTTTTGTTGTAGATCAAACAGTTTGCAGGTTGTAATTTTTAGATGGCTCGGTTGAATTTTTCTTGAACAAATGACAAAAAATTGACAAAAAAGACACACACACACACACAAATCATTTTTTAGTCTAAGTTCAAATTTTTACCTTTTTTTTTTTAGAAAACTTTGCAGGATACCAGTTCAACAACAATATTTTAAATACGACCTTATATATATATATCCTGGCAAATCGTGTAAAAGATTTTTACCATGAAAACAATGGTGATTTTAAATTCAACTGGCATGGTCAAATATGACAATGTTATGGCAAAAAGTTCGGAACAATGATTTTCGTTTGTTTTCTTGTTAATTCCCAGTAATTTGCTTCTTCACTGAAATTAAAATTAATTGCCTTTATTGTTTACATTGTGTCATTGTTTGTCAAACTCGCATTATGAGAGCAAGTCTTAATTCCTGGAAGAAAATAAATTTTACAATATAACTTATTATTACATACAGTATTCCATTCAAAATGAACCAAAGAGCACATTTTTCCTATCAAAAACGAGTTGATATGTACGACTCCATTATTGATAGAGGTCGTTTTGCGACGTTATGCCAACTAGGAAGTTGGAACATGAAATGTGATTATTAAATAGCAAACCAAAGATGAAATGCGTAAAAACTCCTTTAAAATGATGTGTAAGGATGTAAGGTCATATTTGAAATTTTGATGTTGAACTGGGGCCTGAGGGATGGCTAGGGATTGATGGTTGGAGATGCGTACCCCTGGAGAATTAAAACAAAACTTTTTCTCTCATGAGAATGTAGATAAAAATTAAAGTTACGTGTCTCGAGGTTATTCCCAAAAATTTCCCAATAAAATAATTATGGGTGGAACCAAAGGTAAATTCACCATGTATACGTATGTCTGTGTATATTTCCACTTCTGACCATAGAAAGTTGAATTGTGTGAATTGATGTAGCCTGAGTGATTACCAGGTTGAAGTGATTCGCTGACATGATTTATTACGGAGTGTTGATATTGTTACGCCACTTGAGCTACCTGTGTTACGAGTGAAGGTAATATTTATTGTATTAACACTCTGTGTTGAGCTGGTAATTTTCTTCATTTTGCTTGAATATTGAATCATATTGATTACTGCGCTCATTTTGTAGTTGTCCGCCTGAAGAAAGTCCTATTATCGAAACAGGACGCGAGTTTCCATAAACCGTGAGAAGGAAAATGTTTTGACTGATTAGCTCCACCATTTCCACTGAAAATAAATCTATAATTTTTAAGTCTACTAGATGAATAATTGTGTAGCCATTTAATACAAAATTAGCATTCTCATTTTTTGAGATATGCACTAGAGAACAAAAACTAATAATTTTAATATAATTGTCGTTTTCCTTTTTCGAAAACCATTTTTCAAATTTCCGTTTCCTTAAATTAAACAGTGTTTCTTATGCAATTTAACAGAATTTGGAAAGAAAAAAAGTTGGCTTGTCTTCGTTCCATTTTTCTAAAGCTTATTTACTTTTTTTTACGAGGGTTCGCAACAACAGAGGTTCTATTAACCCTCGGGGTGCCGGTGTTTTTTGAAAGACTTGTAAGTATGTCTGTATTCGAACCCGGGACCTTTACCTTACAGTGATGAGCACCGTGATAACACCTACACCGTCGCGGTCATGACGTCCAACTCTAAAGTTTATTGCAAAATAAGTCATTTGTTCTAACATAGTTGTAGGCTAAAGATAATTCATATTCATATTAGAGCATCCCTATTAATAAATAGATGAACCATAATATGTTGAACATGGTTTTGATTTTTTTGATTTTCGTCAATTTACTATTTATATTGTTTACAAATGTTATTGCTTCAAAAACTTAAACTCTATCGATGGCACTTATTGCGATCTTAGCGTGGATCCCCTTCAAACCTAGCAATTCGTGTAACTCACGAATGTAAAAAAATATCCGTGCCACGAACACAAATTTATTACAGAAAACAAAAATCGGGATCCAAATAAATTAAAACAATAACCTTCTTAAAATAAATATATTAAGATTAAGACATTAAAATAAAATAAGGTGATATGTAACATACGTAGCTCCTTGCTTTTTACAAAAAAATTTTAAAAAAAGGTGCCTTCAACAACTTGAATAGGAGGATTAGCTTATCCTAACCCAAAGGATATTCCTTGTTGTTGAAAATATTGTTACAGTGCAAATTGCGGCAACAAAATTGTATTTTATTTTGAAGTAGTGAGATTCGAGGACCGCGGTAACCGGGTGGTTAGCGTGATATCTCACCCCCCCCCCAGTCATGGTTTCGATTCCTTTTTAAATAAGGAAAGTCAGTAAAACGTTACATATGTACTTAGTATTTTGATACAACTTACGACACAGGTAAGAATTTATACAAAATATGGATTATTAGGAGAAGGTTCATAGGCAAACCCACCAAACACATCGGTGTTACAAAACTGATGATGCATACGCCGCGCTGGTATAGCTGAATTGATTGATAAACATGAAACTGTCATATCGCATAGTACCCATGACCAATCATGATGACAACAGGACGATAAAACAGTACAGAAAATCCCTTCTTTTAAGTTATGTAATTGTATTTTCTGTGATTCTTCTTAAAAATTCACCAACAATTGTAAAATAATAACTTCAATTTCATTCTTTTACAATTTACATTTTTTAATGTTTCAAAAGATAACAGGGTGAATTCCGAGAGCTTACAAAGAAAGATAGGGTTTTTACGCATCAAAATGATTTATCCGACAACGTTAATCCTATGCTTTTCCAAGTTTAACATTATTTTTAAAAATACGTTCGTTTAACTTTTTCGTGTATGCTACCACACTTTATTGTTAATTGTACATTTTTTATTTTCTCTTCCGGTAGTTTCAGGTTACATGGAAATTAGTTTGAAAACATCAATCACATATTCAAATTAGTATATTAATTGTCACATATTCAAATTAAACTACAAGACAAATTCCCTAAGTTGTTTTGAAATCAGGGTGGCAAACCATGATACCAACCAGGGTAGCATCCTAGGCTGCATGCTGTTCTTACTTAATACAGTGACGTACTAGTGATGGAAAACATATTTGTTACAACAATTGCCGAAGATTCAGCTGCCTTCTCAGCGGAAAAACGTATCCATGCATCCACGAACTAACTGCAAATGGCAGTAAACAGCATACACAAATTGATAAACACTTGGAACATCAAAATAAATGACTAGATTCCGTACAGGTAAATTCCACAAATAGAAATTAAGTAGGCAAACCAACCATTTTCAATGGTAAAATAGTTGCTTCCTAGAGTGTACCAAAAGTTGCAATACAATCATCAAACAACAGTTATAAAACAAAATTCTTATAAATATGGTAGATGTTCCTTGGTATGTTCGCTATAGGGACAACACAGAAATCTGATCAACCCGCCCATCGACCCCGAGATCACACGGTTTTATGCTTAAAAGCACTACCGCCATCCAAACAGAGACCAGAGGCCAATCGCTTTTTACAGTCAACACATCGAAAGACGATTGAAGAGGACTAAGCCATTTGAACCGTAGAAACTCAATTAGATTAGCTGTCATTCTGATGCGTGGACCAATGCGTATTTATTTATAAATTAATCATTGTAAAATTAATAAAATTGTATATATATATATATATATATATATATAATTGTTCTGCAGTTTCACGGAAGAGATACGGTATTTAGAAATGGCCGAAATGGATACCAAACCCGTGAGAGTAATCCTGTACTTTATTGGATACATGAAAATCTTCAGGAAATTCATTAGCAGAGCTCGATCACATTAGGCAAAAGTTTAAGTGCTAAAGGGGAAATCCCTGGCACCCCAAATGGGAAGGGATAACAATAGTTCGGAGGATTTTGGATTATAGGGCTTGAAGTCTGCAGGGTTGGAACACTTCGCGGTACCGAATAGTTAAATTCCTAGGCCCATTCAGCCTTTATTTGTACGTCGTTGTAAGTTGAGATTGTTATGAAATTGCTTTGCTACAGTTTTTTATAAATGAAAACGATATCGGTTTTTCTTAAAACAATAAAAAACAACCATAATATTTCTACATGAATTGAAATCACAAAATACGTTAGAAAATTTGTACATCTTGATTATTCGGAGATTGTGAGATGCGGTAAGATGTGGCGCAGGTTTTAGAAAAACATTTTCTTTATCGTGCCAACGTTTAGATCTTTATTGGGAACATTTTCAGGGCCTGCAAATTATAAACATTGTTTAAATTGTACAACATTTATTGTTTATAAATCGCAGGCCCTGAAGATGGTCTCAATAAAGATCGAAACGTTGGCAAGATAAGAAAATGTTTTCTAAAACCTACGTCACACCACACCACATTTCACGATCTCCAAATAATAATTTACTAATGGTCACTAAACACCACACATTTGTACATATTTTGTGGTTGTTGAATATTAATTAAAAATTTAAAATATTTATAGGAAGTAAACCACTTACTTCTTCTTTTTTTTCAATTATAACGCTTATTTTTAATACAGCATGAAAATAAAGGACGATAACATTTATAACATACAATTTCAGTGAATAAGTTATGCTAGAGTGGGTTTATGTTTTTATAATTATTATTTATTTAGTTATTATTTACCATTAAACCAGCTAATGAGCTGAAGTCGCTAAAATCAACTGAAGCTGGTATGATACAAACTGATGATTTTTGGGGACTGCGATGGCATATTGGTTTGATATTCGACTCGTCTTTGCCACGATGGCGTTGCTGGGTTTGAATTCTGTCTTAGCTCTTGGAATTTCATTTGAAGTTTTTGATTTTAAAAAGTATTGTTAGGTGGATATGTCCGCCTATCCAAAGCACACATAATGTGGTCGGATGTTAAACCCTCCAGTATGACAGAAATTACTTGATTTTTACTACTTATTTATATCAGCGATTAGGCCAGTTAAAACAAAAATCTTAGCTCCTTCAACGATCTTTTTAATATATATATATTGCTCAGAAAGCAGGAAACAAAAGTCATGATTTGAAAGAGCTATAATTTTGAAACGTCATTTTATAATTATGACAATTATTTAAACGTTTATAATTAAAGCCACAAAATTATTTTATTAAATATGTTAGGATGTTAGCCACAATATACATTAGGACAAGAAGTACTGCAACTCGACCACACAATTTACCCCTCCACCTAAGACACCTGATATCCCTCAAGTGCCGAGCAAGAGCTCGATGGCATCACACTCGATACCCCTCCGACAAAAGACTTTTTAATCGTTTGACTAAACATTTATCCAACGAACTGCAAAATTACCTAAACAACCAATATTCGACTTATACACAATCACTAACTACTGACGACAATTCATTATGGACTGCTACAAGAAAAATCCTCAAATATAAAACCACATCTCTTCCTCTACAACGGTCAGATGGAACTTGGGCCAAATCCGAAGAGGACAAAGCCCANCTAATAATCCCAACAGAAGACTGAAGCGTCGGTGGCCCCGCGACAACCTTAACAATTGACATCGGTCTCCTACGATGGAGTACATCTCGCTCATCGTATTGATTAACTAACGGCTACCATCACTGGATGGTAATTGTTCAAGCTTTCACGCTACCGTTAATAATTTTATATGTAAATACTATCCGTTTTACTTGTTGCGTCGAAGAATGCAGTTGTAAAAAACAAATAAAAAGTTAAAAAAAAAAAAAAAAAAAAATGTTAGGTTGTTTAAATTACTAGTGTGTGTATCTTAAATGAAATATTATTGTTTTTAAAACCAATTTGAACTATTTGAATGAATATGTTTGACAATATTTGAAAAAAATAATGCATCTTGCATCACAAAGAATAATAATCCCTTCCATTTTTTTATGATTTTTATTTATTAATGTTTTTGATAATTTTATTGATTTTTCCTGTGCGTATTTTAAAACAAAATATGAAGTAGTCCGTTGGGCGAGGAAAACAAAATCACCCCTGCCGCGTCTGTGCATTTTGATTGATCATCCCCCGTCGGGTTTATCGCCCTTGCGTTATTTAGATGGTCGCTTTTAATCCCCGGGGCCTGCTACGTTATTCCCTTGCTGGCAAAGTCAAGCAATGCCGTGGAGTACGTAGCCCAGTTGCGTTTTCGCAATCCGCTCTTTGTCATTCCATTTTCCTGATTCCCTTTGTTTGCTCTCCTGCTGAAGGGCGGAGGCGGGGACCCATTAATTAAATTGGGCCGGTTACTGCTGAATCACTCACCTGTCATTACAAGCGAGGATGAAGTCGCTGAATAAATGATACACAAATTATTTAAAACCCTAAATGAACGTTTTGTTTTATAAAATCGTCAGAAATATCCAACATGTAAGAAAAAATGAGAAGCATTTTTATCTTTATTAAAAATCAGAGAAATCGATGTTATTATAGTTAAAAACCTTGCTTAGAAAATGTGCACCGGTTGAGAGGGTTGCTATAAATCAGCAATGTTTTGGTTGAACGGGTTTTGAAATATGTTTAACCTGTCGATAAGGATAATTGGGCCCATCTCATAAATCGGCGTATCCAAAACGCAAATCAGCTTTTTCCCACGATGCCGAATCGGAAAATTGCAGTCAATTATCCAGACTATGGCCGTCAGGCATAGATTGTTTTGATTCATTTAAACTAGCAATTAAGTAAAGCCCTTAAAAACAAAATATGGAATATTGTGCAATAACAAATTAATTAAGATGAAATTGCTTAAGGATTTAATGAGATTTGCTGTCCAATTAAAAAGCGAAATTTATTTACACTTTTTCTGTGAAAAAATAAAATATTTTTCAATCAAATAAAACATTACTTACCTAGCAAGCAAAAAAGGCAGAAAAATTAATTTAATTTAGTTTCATAGCCCGATGTCAAATAGCCAACAAGCAATGAAACCATGAAAATAGAATTTAAATGGAATAGGTATGGACGGTTTGAAACAATAAATGTTAAGCACCTTTGGAAGGAGAATTTTAACATATATTCATGAGACCATTGGGGTCGATTAATAACTTACCTAAGGACGACGTCCGTACCACATTTAACTCTAATCCTCGAAGACATTAGCTTGATAATATCACAGTGAATATATCAAAAGCACAATACGTATTTGAACTTCATCATAATAGATTTAAGTCCTTGCGGGAAATTCGGAAGGTGAATTCAAAGGGTCCTCTTTTAAAATTTCCGACCGTTTGTTACAACAGTATTTTTAAATATTTAGACAGTCCAGGAAAAGGAATCCATGAATACAGCAACGTTGTACGTCCAATCTCTGTAAAAATTTTAAACTGGTCGTTTACAACCAGACAAACCCTTTTTTGTAGAACGTTAGTCAATGCGTCGTTTGAAAACATTTTCAAATAATGTTAACGCATTGTAAAATCTGAACTTTTAAAACTCTTACATGGTGCTCAATTTAAAAACTTATGTTCATAAAATGAACATACAATTTTTCTAAAAATTTAAATAAGTAAAACAATTTTAACGTTAGCAAACCAACTTTTTGTTATGAGAGGATTACATAGTTATATTTTTTAGCCGATGAAAAAAGTCAATGGTTAGAATTTATGTAATTAGAGTGAACTCATACACAACTCAGTAAATTGTATGCGTCTTGGCAAAAGAATTTAGAGTCTGGATTCTGCTAAGATTTGAAGGTTTGATTGAATCCCATAGTTTTATGCCCTATTCATATTGGTAGTTGAATTTTATGTGACAATTTTGTAGTCAAGGTGAAGTTTTGATTTGTTGTCTAGTATTTTATTAATATCAATACTGACAAGAGGCTATGAGTTGAAGTAGATTTTATGTCAGTCGCTTGTACATGTTTTTTTAGAAAGCGGGTGAGGTTATATAAGATAGGTAAGGAGAAGATTTAGTTTTGGGACTTTGTAGTATTCAGGGTTATTTGCCCTTCTTTGAACCATTATTAAATAAATAAAGTAAAAATCACTTTCTATCTACTGAAAAAAATATAGTAGACTGAGGAGGCTACCTTGGACAACTGGTTCAAAGTTGAGAGAGAGAGAGAGAGAGAGAGAGAGAGAGAGAGAGAGAGAGANGAGAGAGACCTCCGTCGGTTGTAATGATGCGATGACGTCCACAACACGATGGTACTTTCGAACAAAGGAATGGGGAGAAAATTTTTCTTACATGCAAGTTTTTCAAGTAGTTTTCTAAGAAACAGCAGTAAACAGTACGCTTTCTGAACCTGGTGTGTTTTGTTCGATTTAACGTAAAATATTGAACACTTCCAGGGGGTTGGGAGTTGAGAGGTACGGAGAGTTGCGTTATAAAATGCAGACTAAAACTTTAATTTTCTGCATTGTTTCTTTTTATTGTATAGGTTTTATATGATGTCTTATATAATTTGTATCCTTTGAGAAAGTAGCGTTATTGGACTATATCAATCAAATAATTGCCCCCGCTCAGTAAGTAAGCAATAAAATAATACTGTCTTAGCAATTAGCTACACTATTAGATACTATTATAATCTAAAATATTTGTCTAAAGATACAATTAAAAGCAATCAATTAAAACTACGAGAAGCTTAAGACTTCTTAAAGTTCATTCTTCTATTGAATTTCTAAAACAAAACAAATATAACGATGAACTAGATAATCGACCTGCTGGATACAAGAAGTCTTTTCAGAGGATCTTCGGAAGAGGTCAAAACAGAGAAAACTACCTTACGGTTTTTCGCCGAGCTTTCGACAGTTTTATACTGTCATCTTCAGGGCCTGTTTTATTATCAAATAAACAAACAATTAACACATGTAAAAACAATAATTACAACAATAATTGGATATCTTACTTTAAAACCTTAATAGGAAATTAAACAACATGGTGTTTTGGGCACAGAAGTACATTATGTTTTTTGGGGCTCAGCATCTAAACATTAATTTAAATTGAACACATTAATAATTAAAAATTATAGCTAAAATTACAGTAAAATAAAAATTAAAAAACTAAAAACGTGGTCGAGAAAGGTTACCTCATATAAGTCTAAAAAACCAACAAAATCCTCCTTTTTTATTTTTTCAGGTACATGTGATCACAGTACGTTTCCCAAATATATATATACATATACAATTAACTTATTTTAAAATTTAAATAACAATACAGTAGGATCACAGATCAAATCAATAAAAACCGATAAAACCAAACTCTCTATGACGAGGGGAAACATGTTTACCGTAGCCTTTGTTTCCCCTCGTTGTAGAGAGTTTGGTTTTATCGGTTTTTATTGATTTGATCTATGATCCTACTTTATTGTTATTTAAATTTTAAAATAAGTTAATTGTATATGTATATATATATTTGGGAAACGTACTGTGATCACATGTACCTGAAAAAATAAAAAAGGAGGATTTTGTTGGTTTTTTAGACTTATATGAGGTAACCTTTCTCGACCACGTTTTTAGTTTTTTAATTTTTATTTTACTGTAATTTTAGCTATAATTTTTAATTATTAATGTGTTCAATTTAAATTAATGTTTAGATGCTGAGCCCCAAAAAACATAATGTACTTCTGTGCCCAAAACACCATGTTGTTTAATTTCCTATTAAGGTTTTAAAGTAAGATATCCAATTATTGTTGTAATTATTGTTTTTTCATGTTTTAATTGTTTGTTTATTTGATAATAAAACAGGCCCTGAAGATGACAGTATAAAACTGTCGAAAGCTCGGCGAAAAACCGTAAGGTAGTTTTCTCTGTTTGGATCTCTTCCGAAGATCCTCTGAAAAGAAAACAAATATACATTACTGCATTCTTTCAATATATTGAAAAAACTATTTTAATTAGATGAATGAACGCAAGTTCATTAGTTGGGTCCTAAAAGTATAGCCAAATATATCCTTACGTACAGTGTTATCGGACTTGTGCCCACACCGTCCGGAGATATAATTCAATGTCATTTTCACTAATCCCTCGTGAGGTCACATAGAATTAGGGTTAGTGGACATTACTCGAATCCGATTTTCCAGCTTGGTCTATCAGCAGCCTTTTGTAACTAAATTCTGCAAACGCTTTTAACAAAGATGTGAATCGTTTTTTTATTGTGAGTTTTTTTTCTGGAAGTACAACGTCGTTAAATAAAATGCACTATATTCTGCAAGTTCATTTGCAAACAATATTTTTCAATTATTAAAATATGAATATATAATGTCATTATTATTACAGATTACTGACTTATATAAGCTCAAATCTGCAAATACTTATATAAATGTTATTCATAAACGCTTGAGTGTTTACCCTACCACTCCTCGCAGTTCACCGGCAATTCCAGCTTTCGGGTAAATTAAAATGAATTACCTGGAGACCTCGAGAATGACCGACCTAGCGGTCCTCTTCAGCGCAACCCGGGGTCAAACCTCCATCCATCCAGCCGCCAAGGTTGGGGTCCAAGGTCTATGAACGCTTTGGTATTTCAGCCAGTTCCTAAATCCAAATCCATTCATCCTCTCACTCACTCCTAAATACATTCTTTCTTTGTTTTACAAACATTCACTGAGCTAAAGTAGTGGAGTATTCGATATTCCTCCATCACCCTTTACACCTATATAGAGTACACATCGATCCTCTCACAACACATAATCACGCTAATAAATAAATATATTCACTCTCAACCACGCAAGGAACGAAAAGTATCAGTGCTATATACAACAAAACAACCGTTTCCTGCAAGGTTTGGAACAGTCGATCCTCATATTTGCTGCCGTGTTCAAGACTTTTTCATATCGGTTGTCATACCTACTCAATCTCTATATGGAGCCAAGGAATTGCACCCTTCTATTATGTGGGACACATCGGGCAACGTGGACGTAGTTTTTATCCTCATCTTACTTCATAATTGAAATGCGAATACCTGCATGAACAACGTAATTTTGAGTTATATTTTAATGAGTATATCTATGTTCAAAATCATCACGTTATCCGATGGAATATTTCTGTGTATTGGTGTTAGTGGTTGGTTGGTTAACAATATTGAGTACTTCGGTAACCAGCCACACGGTTGTGCAAGTTGTGTTTAATGAATTTAGAAGTGTGTCATAAACTGCGAAAGTGCCCCGCATAAATATTTAATATATCGATAGCCACCAGATGATCTTAATCCGATGCGGATAAGAAAAAGTGAAATGAAAGAATAATGTGAATATGGAACCAAAAGGGGGAGAACGGAGAGGGGGAGCTAATGACTGTAGCTGCAGAATGGTGCAAAAAAAACTAAAATTCGAGGCATGTTATGTTTTTATTATTATGAGTCGTACAAAGAAACTGTCCGAAGCAAGACGAATTCGACTATATGACCGATGGTAAAATTGTTTAACAGTAACGGTCAATTTCGGTTGCAACCTTGCTGATAAATGTTTAACCTCAGTTATTTTCAATTTTCAATTTTTCTTAAACTGTCCAACGACTTTTTAACAAATAACATAAAGCTCTATTAGAAAGTTTTCATTGGTGTTTCGCATTGGTAGATTTTCTTCTTTATCGAATTTCAATCCAGTTTTATATTTCTGGGTGATCGCCAAACGGTGTAAGAAACAAGTTTTCGGATTGAAGAAGCAATCAAATTCGAAGCATCGGTTTTCAGTTAAGCCGTTCGACGAGATGGACTGGGTAGTGGCTGGGGAAAAATTCTTTAAAAAGTAGTGTTTTACCGTCGAGCGGATATAGAGAATAAATTATGCTCGACTCATAGCCCCCACAGGATTACTGTCCCACTTATTTTATTTCCAACCATTTCTCATTCCTGAATGTTATCAGGACGTGGATGATTTATCAGTCTACTTTCCAAATGCTTGTCCGTAATATGATAACGAATAGAAATGGCGGATGATTCATATGTATAAATTGTGTCAATAGATACAAAAGATTTTTAATCATGAGGTTTTTCATTTTTAATGTTTGGATATTCAATGTATTTTGAAGATAAATTATTTTATATTTTCTTTCATTTAACAAAAAAATTGTTAATGCTTCTAATTGTGGGAAATTTTTTCCACTACTTTTCATATCAAATATCCATGTTAATTTTATGATTTTAATTTAATACACGTCACTGGTTTCGTGAAAACCAACCGAAGTTATGGATGGTTAGGAATTCTGTGATTTTTGTTATTGTTGCTGGTATTGTTAAAGTATTTGATGTTTAGTGGAAGTAGGGATTGGCGATAGTCGATAGCTACTTTCGATATATCGATAGATCATGATTATCGATAGCGTCATGACTATCGATAGCTTTTTTATTTTCTTGCAGGTTTTGAAGCTCTCAGATTATGGATGTACCAGTTAATTCGGCGAAATTAAGTACGACACGTAGTCATAGTCACACACTTGTGCAAACAAAAGAAATTCGCAGTATGGGCTTTTTCTATCTCTTCCTCTCTTTTTTTTCCTAAATAAACAAGAGACAAGGAATTAATTCTTGTCCTATAATTCTTCTAAAATTTTGTATAGAGTGTAGTATGGGAACGTAAATTAATGATTATTTAGAGATCTTGAGATACGGTCTGATGTGATGTAGGTTTAGAGAAATATATTCTTTGTCGTGCCAACGTTTCGATCTTTATAAAGATCATCTTCAGAGACTGGGATAAACATTGTTTAAATTATACAAATACATGTAAGATTTGGCTCAAGGAGCACACAAGAACTATTTCTTCATTTTTGGCTTTTCTGAGGTTTTAAAATAAGTGCAGTTTTTCGTTTCTTGGTTTATTCGTTCTAACTACATTTTTAAAATTCAAATAATTTGGTTTTTCATCTTTACATACACATAAGTACATACATTTCATCTTCATTTTCCGGTTTTTCATCTTTACATACATAAGTATCAAGTAATAGGAATTTAAATTCAATTACTTGAAATTGTTTATTGAATAGTGGGTAGGTAGCGTTCGTAATCTACCTATGGTATATGAGAAACTGCTATCGAAACTATCGATAGTTTTTAACCGATAGTATCGTCCTATCGACAGTGCTCAACTTTGGACTATCGCCCATCTCTAAATTGTGGTTTACTGCCTCTACTTATTTTACTATAGCTGTTTAGCCTGGTTCGACCATTTATGGTGTTGGTGGGTTTTCTATCTTTCGACGTAATTTTGTTGTATTTTCTAGTGGGATTGGCTAAAGAAGAAAATGCTGTTCTCCATTTCTTGTGTGTGATTGTGTTTAAGTTGTCCAATACTCTTGTCTCGTTCAGTATTTAGACGAAGAGCCTACAGATCTGTATGAATGAGTGACATCAATGAATCTCGGTATATACACAATGCTGTGCGTTTAATGATATCATTTGGATATCTTTATGTAAGTCGCGAAAGTTTACTAATTTTAGTTAAAGATAAATGATTTCTAGGTTTAATATTCAAGCTTAAAACGCAACTAAATACCTAGGCAATTACTTACAAAGGCCTTTAACGCCCAGCGAATCCTTCCATGATTAACAACCTAAAATGCCCTATGTACTATTACACTTAACGGTAATACCCTTAATTTATAGATTTTAATTCACCATTAAATACTGAAATGAAAATGTCATTGCTTCTTGCGATTGAAAAATTATGGAAATTAAGCAAATATCTTAAAAATAATAAAATATACTAGTTTTTAAAATCATGAGACATCCTTCTGTGGTCCGATGGGTAATAAACATATTGCTTGTTAGATGTCTATCATCTTGGTCTGCCTATCCTTGCTATTTTTTATTAGTTCAGACGCGTGTCTGCATTTTCCTATCTTCAATGTTTGAGTGATTTCGTTGGAGTTCAGTTTTAGGTACGAGGTTGAAATAGTATAAGGGTATGTTCCAGTATTAAGTTGTTTTTTAGTGTGCTATTCGGTCATTTTGATTTTCCGTTCTTTTCCTTTTAAATTTTTATAATGTTTAAATACTGCAAATGATGTTTGCGAGTTATTTATGTATTTATGAGATTTTTGTGTTGAGTGTATTCTGTTTATACATTTCTCGGTTTTCGTGTATGTCCATTTTTCGTTCGTGTTGTATGTAATTCCATGTTAATGTGTACATTCCGTTTTTCCAAGTTGGTCTGTCTTGTCGATGTTTTGTCTTTGTAATTTTCTTGTTGTTTTTGTCGTTTTCAGTGCTATTGTTGTGCCAATTTATTGAATAAGATGGTTATTTTATATGTTTCTTTTTCATTGTACGTGGATGTAGTAAATTTATAGTCTGTTTTAGTAGTATTGCTTTGGTTTTGTATGTGTGTTTTCTTTATTATTATGTTAGTCGTGTTTATTTGTAACCGTATTGTGTGCAATTTTTTGTATTCTTTTAAATTCTTTTTTGTACTCGTCTTTGGTTAGTTGGTTTGATAGTCGTGTATTTTCGTGCTGCCGTTTTGTGTTGGATTCGCCTCGCATGATGTCTGTTACTGTCGGATTTCTGTATATGTAAAATTGCAGTTGGTCATCTATTTTTATGATCGTTAAGACGTGGAAATCTATACCTCGATTTGTTTCTGCTTCTTCGGTGAATTTTATGTTTTTGAGTAATGAGTTCAAATCTGCCATCATGGTGTTATTGTTGATGTCTGTGGCGAGTATTCCCTCTACCTATCTTTGTTATCTTTGTGTGTGGTGTTATGTTTCCCGACAATGTCACGGAAACATTTGTCTTCAAACTTTTGTAAGAACATTTCTGCCAGTATGGCTGATGTTGTATTATCCATTTCTAGCCTGTCCTTTGGGTGAATATTTATGCATTGTATTTTCAGTAGTTTTATTTTTTCATGGTTTGTGTTATGTTTATGAGTTGTTGTTTAAACTTTTTGTCATTTTATGTGTAGTTTCTTTCGTAACATGTCCGTCGTTTCCATTACTTGAATCGACGAATATAGGTTTGCTGTTTCATATGATGATAGTGTAGTGAAAGGTTTAATTTTATCTCTTAAAATTTTAATTTTTCATCTTTTTTAAAAATAATAAAAATTCATACACATTTGAATTTTCATTTTAAATTTTTTTTAAACTTAGTCGCAAATTTTTTTTTGCTTTTCTGTATTGAAACGCGATTAATTATTTAATTTTATTTATTTCAATGAATACATAGTATAACTACAAAATATTGGATTAAGGTAAACAAGAGGAAACCTTCATAAATCGACAAAATTGCCTTCTTCTATAACGCTTAATACGTTAATGAGACATTTTCTAATAAAACTTTATATTTTTTAAAGGAAAGAAAACATTCATTTATATGTATTTTCAAGGATAGGTCGAAAATGAGGTTGTATGTTTAAGAACACTCCAGTAATCCACATTAGAGGCTTTGCGTTAATCGTTTTATCGAATTTTCGAGCTTAGAAAATAACAATTCTCGTAAAACAAACGTTTTGCCCGCGGTCGCGTAAAATTGATATGGCATTTATTCCGAGGGGACGACCGTAAATTTATTATCTTCGTAATAACCTCGAGTATCATTTGCTCAGGGTTGACACACGGCTTTTTTCCGCAGTCATCAAAACGTTTTTAACGCTGTATTTTATCAAGAACAAAATACGCCACGGCCGGCGATTTTAACATTTCATAATGACATTTCTTTTCAAAATTTTTCAAAGCTTCTACTAATGTAAAATATAAGAGGTAGATATAAATGCTGTGGGTGTCGGCGGCTAGAACGGTTTAGGCGTGACACGGCGCTCATCGTTGTAAGGTAACATGTCCCGGGTTCGAATCCAGCGGCCCTGCATTCCAACTCGACATACTTACAAATGTGCTTTTTTTTTTAAACACCGTCACCCTGAGGGCTGACATGACTTCTACTGTAGCACACCCTCGTTAAAAAGAAAAGGTAAATGATATTATAAACATATAAATAGGGTGTTAGGTCTGAATTTAATATCAGATAAGGTATTTAGTTTATGTACACACAATCATGTCAATATATCACATCCGCCAATGAAAGCACGCCAATAATTCCAGTTTTGCTGAATTTGTTTTCATTGAACAAATTTGTTGGTATAAATTTTCTTGTTTCTATTCAATTATAGTTCAAGCTCGTTCCTTTACAATTAAATACAAAAACGGTACTCTAGGTTTGTTCAAGTGGAACACTACAATGCACCACCCGATGGTAGATTAGCAAAATTTAAATCTCGAAAGCATAGATAATTTTTCCTTGCCTAACCCCGCTTCGGGAAAGGGAGATTAACATCTGTCACTGCGTCTAGACTTTAATTAAACAAAGTCTACACGTACATAGCTTGTAGGAGAGGGTTTAGGCTTTAATTTGTACCCATCTGCCGCCTTGTCCCCTCAGCTGACGCTTCTTCCTTTTCCACGACTCCCCATCACCTAAACCCGGCTATCCCTCTATTTACATTTTTTCCCTCCGATTTCTCATTAGCGTGGTTTACACGATTTTGTCCGACAATGTGGCCAAAATGTTCAGCCGGACGGATAATGACACTGATTAAAACTTTGGAAGTAATTTTTGAACATTTACTACATAAAATCACTTTTGTACTGCTATAGTATTCTGAATTTACAACAACTATGACAAATATATCCCTATTTTTACTTGAAAGATTTGCTATGTACATGGATTAACTAATGTTAAATGATATATTTGGTAGTTTACTTCACTCTATTATACAAATTTTATATCGTGCGATGGACAACATATGTTTCTCTTCTAAACATAATAATATTTCTCGGGTGACAATTTTGCTATGGTTCAAGAGTACGAACGGATATGGCACCCTCAGTTTCGAATTCTTTCAGATAACTGTTCATGCTTAAATCTTATCTTACCGGGAACTGTAGCGTACTCAATTTAATGCCTTTGTTATATTCCTATAACAACGTGTTTCCCCAGGGGGAACATTCTAGGCCCTTTGTATTCTCACAGCATATATTCCTGACATTCTTGTTCTTCTTAACAAAACTGCAGTATATGCACTTTTGCTGAAGACACAGCCAACCTTAATCTTTCCTTCGCTCGTCCTAACATCCAACTCCATCCCCATGTACTACTTAAAAGACCGGAAACTAACTGACGCTACAAATTGCTCCTTAGGTTACATCACCGCAGATCGAACGTACATCTCACAAACTACGTCATTACGTACAACAGCCTCATGAAACCGATTTAGACATACAGAAGTAAAGTTCCAGGATCAACCAAAAAATCCAATCCATCCAATCAAAACTACTTCGAAAATATAAAATCTCTTTTCTAGATTTCAAACCGAACACTCCACAATGATCGCCACATCTCAAATGCAATTGACATTATAAAATCCTGATGCAAATGATAAAAAAAAATGGATACCTTTGTACAAGGCCACTAGTACGACAGTTTTCTTGTACCATCATTCCTGGAAATCCCACACATCGTTTAAATCGGTACAGTGTCACGGTTGGGTGGCTTATTTTATCATTAGTGACACGCTATAGTTATTATTGTGTTCATTATTACGTTAGTTTTTTTTCGACTAAAAATTATAGTTCTAAAATTTTCAATACATAAATATGTAAAAACAAAAAAAATGGTGTAAGGCTTTAATAGAAGTTTCAACCCTCAATTTCTGCCTGATTGATTATTTGGCTGGTGGTTGTTAATTAGATATGATTTTTTGTACATAAATTAATTGCTTATTGTCAGTATTTTTATATTGATAAAAAATAATTTGTTTTGTAGTTACATTGACAAATTGTATTAACATTTTATCTCCTGACGGAACGGCTGAATGTATTCTATGCGAAATTACACATTGAGTAATTTTATTCTCATGAATAAGAACATCATCGATGAAAAAATAGATAAAGTTCTACGGAAACCCTTAGACAGCATAACAATAATGACTTATTGGAGGCGTCGGTGGCCGCAACGGTTTAGGCGTTGACACGGCGCTCATCACTGTAAGGTAATACACTAATTAATTACACTAAATATGGTAATTACACTAATAATACAAAGACCCTATCAAGGAAAAAACATAATCTAGAATGCTCTGTTGTTTTGTCTTTTGCAAAAACAACTTATGGTTTCTTAAAAGTGCTAACTGTTTAAGCAATAATTTTTAGGCAATGCAGTAACTATCAAAACTAGTGGCATTTAAACCAGTATATAGTTGTTTAAAATCAATAGGTTTTCTATCGGGATAAAAAAATCGGATGGTTTATTTTCAAAGAAAATCCTGTGTATATCGCAATACTGGGACACTTATTTCACTCTAACAATGCGGAGAACAGATTCGATCGATTTACTGTCGTTATTCAGGGATATGTCTAGAAAAAGGACTAAACATTGATATACCAACTAGTTTGCATATGAGGGAGGGAAAATGCGGCAAAGTGAAATGGCGTCCCAATTAAAAGTGATAAGGCAATTATTAAAAAAATTGTTATCCACCGCCCTTCATTAAAACTCTTATATCCCAAGCGGGAAATACTTACTTAGATAATTCTTTTCCTCGCGTTGGGTTCGAATGTTGTTCTCTGGCTAACAGCATGCCAATTACAGGACTCGCATCATAACAACCCCGTTACATATTTAGGCCCCCGAGGCGAACAACTACACTTACCTCAGTAAACTCCTTTTCTGTATTTCCTTATCATAATAAGAACAACGTTGAAACCGCTAACTGTTTATTAATTCGATTTATACTATTGTCACTTACGGTTTATTCAAGGCGGTTTGATGATTCTTGAAAGCTTAAGTCACTAAAGTCCTTCGTCAGAGTACTGAATTTAGATTGTCTCAATTATTGCTTTTCACCGTCTAAATGTCTCTTCCTTTAAACTTGACATCAAATGTGTTTCATGGTTTAACAAGGCTTCGTCTAAAAACAAACAACTAACGTAAGATAATAAATTGGCACTCAGTCGTGTTATTATTACAGGGTCTCGTGCAGTTATTAACATGCACATATGAATATAAAGGTATCTCTGTTCTAAAAAAATGTTTTCTAATGATACATTTTATTTTTATATCTTAGTTTTAGATTTTGTTTTATATTATATATATATATATATATATATACATATCAATAATTTTAATTGCAGTTTATACAAATAAACACCAAATAAAAACAAACTCATTATGATTTTTATTTTGAGTTTGACCCTGCTGCAAATTTAGAGTGATTTGTTGGTTTGAAAAATGTGTGATTCTCCCATAAATTTACTTAAAACATTATTAAATCCATTAGATTTCGTGGTCCGATTGACCAAATAACATCGTTCAATTAAATAATTTTTATGTAATTTGTGTGTGGTGATTAGTGACCGTTAGTCCATAATTATCATAATTATAATTATTCAGAAATCGTGAGATGCGGTGTGGTGTAATGTAGGTTTCAGAAAAACATTTTCAAACATTTTCTTTATCGTGCCAACGTTTCGATCTTTATTGAGATCATCTTCAGGGCCTGGGATTTACAAACATTGTTTAAATTTAACAAAACATGTAGGATNAATGAGTAATCCTGTAAACGTAAACAGAATATTTTATATAGATTTTTTTTAATGAAAACTTAAAATCCTGCATTATTTTCCGGACAACCCGATATATACACATTACATTTATAAATATATATATATATATATACAAAACAAAAAACAGCAATATCTCACTGGCACTCTCAACACGACACGCAAGAATGGCACACTTACGCAGAAAAGAAACAATTTGAGTGAGTAGAAATACTTTGATTGAATATAAAAAATATATTTTTTGCATTGTATAAATTCACTTTTTTCCACATCCTACATGTATTTGTTGTAAATCCCAGGCCCTGGAGATGATTTCAATAAAGATCGAAACGATGGCACGATAAAGAAAATATTTTTCTGAAACCTACATCACACCAGATCTCATCTCACGATTTCTGAATAATTTATGTAAGGTATTGGTTGAGATAAAATGGCAAAAAAAGGGAAAATTCGGAAGGTTGAGTTGAGATGAGAAGTTGGTGTCCGAGTGGATCGAAGTCACGATAGCTCAAGAGGTAGTGCAGCGGCGTATTTAGCCGAAGGTCGTGGGTTCGAATCCCGCCGTTTCAGTGACTTGTTTATCTCAACCTATACCTTACATCAAGATTAATTAATTAAAATATTATTTTTGTTGTCATTAATGCACTCCGAGTACGTAGCTTATCATTCCATGAATCAATTTTTCTTGTACAATAGAATTTTTCAACAAGTTATACATTTTTTAATAAAAAATAGTTAAAGCATAGTCGTATAAGCCAAAATAGAGGTTTTGACATTTGTTATGGTATACAGTTAAAATATCTATGTTTGTAGACCATAAATTACGAGAAATGGGACGCCATAAAGTGTCTCCCTCTCTCAGCGTTTCGAAATAAACAGAAAAGACGCCAAGTCTTATTAACTGATTTCAAAGTTTCGTGTCGTATATTTAATTCAATAAGAAACGAGTGTTCATCCGAGGTAGTACGTCGGGCATAGTTAAAAGTTGAGAGTATAACTAGGTTATCTTTGAAAAGGGGGTTTTAATGTACTTGTTTGACTTAGTTTCCTCTTTATTTGTCTTGCGAGAGGCAAATAATGTTTGCGCTGGTAGTTTATAACCGTAGAGAAAAAAGTTAAAAATATATGACAGGTTGAAAAATTATGTTCTCTTTTTGACATTAACAATAAATTCGAATAATTTTGTGATGAAAGTTAGATATTTCCGCTTATTTTTAAAGGCTTAGAGCAGAGAAATGAGTTAGTGAGAAACAATAAAAAGAAGATTTCCTAAGGCGTTAACATTAGGAGCAGAAAGTTGGAAATTAATTTCAGTAAATGGTTTGAATAGATATTGTGCTTTAAGGGAAAAATGGAACCAGACGGCCGTCTGGATTGTTTGCCTTTAATGAAAATTTACTCGTCGTGTAACTAACGAAAGAGTTTCCACCATCGCACACCCTCTGAATAGACGTTGAGTTGGAAAAACTGCTCCAACTTCTATCAACGACTTCTACAAAATCCCAATCAGTATTTTATCCGGGGATTGACATGGCCTTCTCATTTTCAACTTATTTCAAACCCTCTTTCCCTCGATCGCCCGCCGTGTCTCAAAGCCTTAATCCAGAACTTCTGCAAGAACATTTGGGTGAAAAGGAGAATACAATCAATTTATTCGGGTTGAGCGTTTGCACTAATGAGACCCCGTCGGTCTTGAATTTCCAAGCAACAACTCCAGTCCAATTAAATAATTTAAAAGAAAAATATATTGTCCTATTAATTCGTATTGTTTCTCAAGTTTAGGCCGGATTTTTTGAGGGTAATTATTGTAAACATCTCTTTAATTATTGTAATTATTGTAAACATGACTTACTTTTATGTATTTTTTTAATTTTAAGTTCATTTTGTTTGCTTTATTCTCGTTTTGTACATTGTTTGCGAAATCGAAAAGATGAATTAATTGCATTTTGTACTTCAATTAATACAGTAAGTTAATTTTAAAAAAATTACATATTAATCCATATATGTATTTAATAATAATAATTGACCGTGATAATTATTTTAATTAATTCTAATTCTAATCTGGGATTTTGGTTGAAATGAAAAAGCATCGAAGTCATGAAAGCTCAAGTGGTTAGAGCAGCGGCATATTGAGCCGAAGGTCGTGGGTTCGAATCCCGCTCGTGACACATGCATCTTCATGTCAAACATCACCTTGGTATAAAATTATAATTTTGAAATATCTATTTATTTAAACCGATTCGTTGTAGCTGGAGAATATTGTAACATAGAACTTGTTTTGTTCGATTTTCCTTAAATGTTGAGAATATTTTGCATATAATCTTAACTTCTAAAACCATATATGATATTGCTTATAGTTAATGTTTTGTAGATTTATCAACCAACTTATGCAGATAATGTTGAGTTAGATGGTAGGTTATTAGTTGACCACACCCCTGATGACGACTAAGTGTTATAGTTAGTATACCAAGTTGAAAAATCACATTTACCCCTTTAGTAGACAAAACGGAAGTAGTTAACATCCGGTTTTTTGTAATAGTTATTAAACACTCTAAACTACTGTTACATTTCGTAGCATTCCTCATTTCACTAGCAATTTAAATGCCTAAACCAGTACTTATTTTTAGTTTTTTTAATCGATGTTAAAGCAACAGGAAAGCAAAAAACTGATGGAACCTAAAAAATTAAATTTTGTCAAGGATTCTGTTTTTAATATTGAATAAAGGCTGTCCCAAAATTCACGAAAGATTTGTACGGTAAAGTGTTGCCAACGAAAAAAAGACAGCGTGACAGCTGACTGTTCAGGGTTATTAAAAATTCAAGCAAGAAAAAAGAAAATGCGGCTGGTCAGGCAACAATAATAGTTAATTGTGCTCGCTATAGCTACGTGATAATCCAGTTTTTTCTGCCTTAATTTCAAACTCGGGATTTGGTTTCAACAAGACGGTCCCACATGACATACAGTCCGTGAAATAATTCAATTACTACTGTATGGCTGCATGAGTCATTTCCTGATCTTATAATTTCCCGTTTTGACGATCTGAATTGGCCTCTCGGATCATGCGATTTTTTGGAATTTGGATTTTTTTTTGGAATTTTTTCAACACTAAAGTTTAGGTCAACATGTCCACGGTCACGCATGCCTGGAAGGACAAAATTCACGGTTGTATCAATGTAATTCAGCCACATTTAATAAAAGAGTGCTTATGTCCCCTATACTGTATACTCTATGAATCAATAAAAAATTCATAATTTTTAATTATAAACCTAGGATTTCTATCAAAATTATTATTATTGAATACGTGTATTTATTAGTGTGAGTGGTGAGGGGCGATTGCCGAATAGTGTCACCATCACCCCTCCAGCAGTGTGTGTATATTTAGGGTCGATGTATGTATAAAAGTGCCTCATCGAACCTAATATAGTTAAGTCTATGTGCAATGCAGGAAAATCCAATACTCCACCGAATAATCAGAACGAGTGCAATGTTTGAATATATTTATATGTATGAATGTATTTATCTGTGCGATTGATCTATCCGATTTATATAGTAAGTATTAAGCTACATTATAGACTGTGGACTTTAGGCCCTGAAATGACCTAGCTGTCGATAGCCCCTGTCTGAGCCTAAACCAGTAGGGAAGGGACGATCTTCTGGGCATTTGTCATAAGGGGGGATACTAGCGACCTAGCCACATAAAGGGTTGATGAACTCCCCGATGTTTAGACTCTAAGGTCAGCATATCGGAAAGTGAAGCATATTTCAATATTTATTATATCCAGTTTATTTTTGTTGGTTTTAAAATCTAATCTACCAATGTTTTTATTCATTAGTACGAGAGACAACTTTTATTGCCACTATAGAGTACTGTGTTTATTGATTTCGGAATATGTATAATATTTGTAAGGGTAAAATAACAAAATAAAAAAATATTGAAAAAACGCTTGTTGCAGATCCAATTAAAAGTTTGATTGGGCAGTGTAGCTTTTATTTGCGATTATTTAAAACAAAATATGGATGTGCGATGTTTTTAAAAGTTTTTGGTTGAAAGTGCGATATTTCATGAAAATATGTTTCTTAAGCTAAATTTTTAAGCAAGGACAGTTTGTATGTAAAGAATGTTTCACTTTCAGTCCTAAACAGATGAAAAGTTTACAATGTGTACTGCAATGACGAAGCTACTCACATTTCAGCGGGCTCCATCTTCATACTAGGATATTAAAGGTGAATGTATAAAATTAAATTATTATATTGACACTGGTTTTTCAACCCTCAAGAAGCCTTAAAGTAAAAGGGGAAATTACCTCATTAGGGATTAGCCAGATCCAAAGCGAACGTGGGTTGAGCCTGTACGGGTGGAATCCATCGAGGAAAAGTCCATAGTATAAAAGTAATTATTATTTAATAAAGTGCCAACTTACGAATTAGAAAAATAAATAGAATATGTACATAACCACATGTTAACCTAATTAATACAGTAAGCTCAATTAGGACTGTAAAAACATTGAAATAATATTTACCGCAAAAATTTGGACAATCTTTAACTTAACGTTCATGCGTGTATTTCGCATCTTTTCAATAAATAATAAGTTTTAATAAAACCTCTAGGAACGGGGTAGAGGTCGAGTCGTTGCACACGTCGCGTACAGTTTACAGCGTTTATCAAAATAACCACTATCACAATCGCAACGCATCTTTTGTTCTTAATGCACTATTTTGATCAAAACTTTGTAATAAATTGTTAGTTAAATTTTATGAGCACAAATTGTTTTAAATAAAGTTACTCCCAACCATCATAATTTAACAATGTTTATAAAATCTTATGCATTTTTATCTCGTTTAATTTGCGTTATTAAAATAACGTGTTGTAATTAATATAACGACAAAATTCATTTACTTAGTTTGAAATAAACTACAAAAAATATGAGTGTCCTGTTCTAATGCTACCTGACATTACAAACTGGTGTAAATTTACGAGCAAAACTATGGAATAAATTGTTAATTAAATTTTATGAGCAAAACCGTGTAATAAATTGTTCCAATTTTCGTATATGTAAAGCCGAAGTGAGTAAATTAAAATGTTAGTAAAATTCGTTAAATCAAAAAATCGTATTCTAGTGTTTTGATTAATTTTCTACCAAACCATTAAAATTAATTTTTTAAATAAAAACTAATTCATTTTTAATCTCAGGAAATTTGGTTTATATTAAAATAAGTATGTTGTAATTAATATATCGACAATAATACGTGTAGTTTAAATAAAAATATGAATGTCCGATTATTTTGTCTTCGACTGTACTCGATGCGACCCGACGAAAATCTGAACAGTGGGGATCGCAGAGCGTCGGGTAGCTTAGCGTGGCATAGCATCGGGTAGATGTGCACGGGGGTAATGCAACCTTATGGACAATCGGAGTTTGGATTTGCGTCGGGTAGCATCGGATAAGTGTGTTTCTAGCTTTTCTCCATTTCAATGTTTCGTCTGTGCGATTTTGTGCAGTGAAATCTCTTTATTTGGAAGATTATAAACTAAAAAAAGTTTGTTTTCCATAATAGCTAGGGATAAAGACTAATAGTTGGTTTTAAGAGTAAAAACAGCATTAATTGCTTTTAGTTTACCTTTATAAAATGTTACTACTTACTATTGCACTACTGACTAGCGAATTTGTCGAGTGAGTTAATTAGTTTTTCAAAGTGCATTCTTTGATGAAGCAATAAATTTTAATAAAAAATTAATTTTAAAGAATTGTAAATTTGATAATTTAGTATTTTAATTGTTTTCTTAGGTTAATCGTTTTTGATAGAGAAATTCTCTCCCGGGCAGATGCTTCGGCCATCGAATGACGTAGCGTCGGTTACATAGTCCAAGTCCTTGGTGTGACGCGTTATTCCATCCACAATGGTTCATGGCCATCGGAAGTTTCGATCGAAGACAAGGTAGTGGTCAAAGCGATGTTCAAAGGCTCGAGAGGATAGATTTAATAATTGTAACGCACGACGGAACCGTCATTTAACTGCTTCCCGGTTAGGTAGCCAACATCAACGGTCGGAATGAAGAGTGGGCTCTATAACAGTCATCAGAAGGCATCGTGAAAATATTCTAGTCTGTAGACGTCCCCTAGCCGGTTATCTACTACTGGAAAGAGTAGAAAGGGGTCTATTTCCAAATCAGTATTTCGACGCCTAGGATGATTTAGGACCTTGATTAATAGCAAAACCAGATTTTTAATCGTTAGTGAAATTTTAATCTGTTATTAAATGGGTTTCCCGTGCTGTGGTGAACTTTGTTTTAAACCAACATAATATGATATTTTTTATTAAAGCTCATACATTTCTGATCAATTTCTGTGTGTTAGTTGTAGTGTTAAATATGTTTGTATATATCGACGTGTCTAAGTATGTTCATTTTTGTAATAATTTTATGTGTGTCTGTATTGTTGAGGGTTTGTGGTGGCATTCAGAGAGATGAGTTGCATTTTTGCGTCAAATTATTTTCTATTATATATCTTTTATTTTTCGTCTTCTTTGACCAACCCATTTGTTTCCGAATTTTTTGACAAGGGGTTGGTTTTGGTCATGTTTTATCTAATCTTAATTAACAAAATTTCCATTTGTGTTTGCAGTTTTCACCGCAGTTTGAATTTTTAATTGAAAAATTGATTCGTAATGTGTACGTTTCTTTCCCCATATATGCAATGGGACCCATTTATGCCTGTTTTATGCTGACTTTTTTTACAGGTGTATGCGTTTTGTTTATTAGTTTGTTTACCGAGATTGTGTTATTAGTATTTGTTATTAGTTTTAGTTCTTTTATGTAATTAACTTTTGTCAGTGGCACTGTTTTAAGTTTATCTACCACGTATTTTAGTGTAGCCGTGATGTGGGGGTGGGTGTAATTTGAATCCGCTAATTTGCTGTTGATTTTCTGTACATGATACATTGTAGTTTATTGTGGGTTTTAGAGAAGGGAAATGTATGACTTTATTATTTTACATATCTCGGTAATTGGTTGTTTTTGCCTAAGCATTTCAGTAATGTATGTATGTAATTTATTTCTCTCTCCTCTCCTCACTCTCTCTCTCTCTCTCTCTCTCTCTCTCTCTCTATCAATCTCTCTCTCTCCCTCTCTCTCTCTCCTCTCTCATCTATCTCTATCTAACCCAATCAGTTGTTATTGTTGCCTCTTTTCATAGACTATTTCTTTTTGTGCTATTTTTTTTTAAATTTGTAACAAAAGTTTTCGTTATTTAAAAACCTCTCTCTCTTTCTCTCTCTCTCCTCTCTCTCTCTCTCTCTCTCTCTCTCTCTCTCTAATTCTACTTTTATATAAATCTGTGGAAGCTGGTAGACAATAAAGGCCGATCAGATCAAGTACAATATTTTTTACTAAATAACAATATTTTACATTAATTTATTCAAAGCTTGTTTTGATGTAATGACGTTTCTCTCGAATTTGGTTTATTCAGTGGTACGTGAATTTTGGTAGCTTGATTTTAATAAATAAAAAAGTTAAAATGCACTTTATGTGTAAATTAATTAATTTAAATAGACACCAGATGAAATCATTTGTATTAAATGTTATAGAATTTTTTCTCCGAACTGAACAAATTGGTTCTTGGCTGTAAAAATGGGGAATCAAATTGTATGAAAAGAAACAGAATGAATCAAACGCTTGCTACAAAAGTCAACTGGAGTGGTCGTCGTGTGACAAGTAGCGTGGGCCCAAATGTGGGAACGCGACATGTCAAATCGAGCGTACCGCCGTGGCACACGTAAGATAATTGGTACGCCCTGGCACTTTTCTGTCTAATTGCGTCTTCGAGTGGCTGGCCTCTCGATGGCGACAGCTTCAATCGAACAGGGCCCTAATTGTGATTTCCGACGTTCGCCAGCCCGAGTGTTTCGAGTTCTTTTGATTTCGCTTCTCTTCAAAACATTCAATGGAGGGAAAAAATGGAAACAGATTTACAACGGACTGCTTTGGATTCGACACGGCTTTGAACTAGTATCAAAACACTTCTTGAAGAAGCTGGTTTCAATTTCTAACCCAGACGTTGTTTTTTCTCCTTTTCTTTTTTGTATGATATGGACCAATCTGATAATGCGGACGAAACTATGACTCATCCGGGACGTAGAGGCCCTTTACGGCCGAAGCGGTGTCAAATAGAAAAACACCCTATGCAAAAGATGCCATAAGTTGACGGGAAAATTACAACGGCCGAGATTGGAGGACCCTTGGCGTCGTGGTCGGGGGAGCCGATAAGGCCAAATGGGCTCAATCTTGGCCTTATCCGCCCTTTCTCGGCGTTTACTGGGCTCAATAAGGGACGTTCCGCCCGTGAAGAGGGTCCGATTGCTGATTGCCGGTTGCTAGAGTCTCACGAAATACGAACCTATTTTCTGATGAATGCTGTACAACAAGAAACATTTGTAATTTTTAACTAAAAAAACGCGAATCTACTATTAGTGAAATATCATTGTAATCGACAAGGTCACCAGTGTCGTCGATTTGGCCGTTAGCTAACTTTTGATGATGCTGGCGCCTTTGCAACTCCAGGATGATTCCATCTGGTTTCGAGGGTTCCTGGTTCCTTCCCACTGCTTCATCCTCTTACTTGCAACCATTTAATGTTTAAACTTAATGTCTTAAGTAAAAAATTTTTAAAGTACTGTTTTTTTTCAAAGGGAAGATTTTGTAAGGAACAAAGGTTTTGCTATTTATGGGACACATTGAGGATCCAGTGAGTCTTTTTTCTATATTTCTTGTCCCTTTAAAATTATCAGTTTTCTTTCCCAAGATATTTGTATTTTTATTGATCAAAAAAGAAAAAAATATATTTTGTTTTATCCAATTTTTATTTTTATTTATCAAAAGAGAATTATTTGTTTATTTTGAATTATATTATTTTCGTTTGTATTTTTATTATTATTTCCTCACATCGCTAAAGAATCTTTTTCCCTGGGCATAATAAAGTGTTAGTTATTTACGCCCTTTCTTCCCCATTTTCATTTCTTTTCTTTCTATTTGTATGTCTCTCTCTCACTCTCTCTCTCTCTCTCTCTCTCTCTCTCTCTATCCATCTATCTTTCTCTCTTTTTCTCTCATCCTTTTTCACTTTCTCGCCTTTGTTGTTTTTCAATCTTATGTTTTCCAAACTCCTTTTTTCTCATTCACTTTCTTACCTTGTTTATCTTTCATTTTTTCTTTACATTCTTTCAATTCGTCGTAAATTTATAATCTTGAAACTATGCATTCTTTTGTTTAATTTACAACGATTTCTAGAAATGTATTTCCGTTCTTTCTCTCTCTCACTCTCTCTCTCTCCTCTCTCTCTCTCTCTCTCTGTCTCTCTCTCTCTCTCTCTCTTTCTTTCACCCTGTTTTTCTCTCTCTCTCTCTCTCAATTTGTCGTTTTTTCTCTCCCTTTCTGTTTTTATTACATTTTTAAACGGATATGTTATTGTTAAAATGATATATTATAAGTTATAAATAACAATAATTTTTTCCAACTGAACAATCATGAAACACGAAATGGTACAATTCAAGAAATTATTTTTACTGCTTCTTTTACGGTAGGCCAATAGTTTATCTTTTGTACAAGTAAAGAACATTTTATCATGAAAAGAAAGTTTTCTAGGTGAGATGTTGTTACGAGGAAATGCTCTGCGGAGGAATTCGGTTTTGTGAAAAGAGGGAATCTCCCCGACATCTTTATCCCCATGCTTCGGGCCGTTTCTACGCATATTGGCCGAGCTGTCGATCAGCGTCCATATCTATGCATGTTGACACAAGGGTCCCTCCTGGAAAACCGATTTCCTGGATAAAGAATTCAGAGGCCCCTGAAGATAGCGCGGGGAGGAAATTGTGCCGTACCCCGCCCGCAATTTTCACAGCGCACCGCCCCCAACCCTTAATACTTTATTAGACCGAAGATTTGTCAGACAGATCGTAAACCCTGACCCAACGGTTATCACGGGACCGTCGCTGTAAAAGGGGCTCCCTTAAATAATAAAGCTCCCGCTGTCGTAAAGAGGATGATCTATACCGGCCGCTTCTTATTGGTTTTGTCTTTCGCCATACGGCACACTAATTCTCGGATCATAATAACCGACCGATATGAGGAGGGAATAAGCCCAGGAACATAAAAATTTGTACTGCTCTTTATTGGATATGTCAATATTCGAGTCTTTACTGACGATCGTAAAAGACAAGACGTACACATTCTGCTAAGGAAAAACAAACAGTTTTTTCAATGTTTCAATTCCTACATGAATCCATCAATCAAAGTAAATTCAAGATAATCAGTTAGGGAAGTTAGTATACCTAAAATTTTGATCTAACTTACTAATTTTTCTTTTCTCTTACGTACTTTACAGAATGTTTCAACCAAATGTGCTAAGTAGTCATAGTGCCTATCTGCAAAAAATATTTTGTAATTTTTCAGTCTGAATTTATTTTTGAGGGCAACACACATTGTATAGGCTATATGAAATTCACTAGTTTTAGTGGTCCGTTTGACCAATTAATATATTTCAATTGATTAAGGTTTTTAGTTGAGATAAAAAAGTCAGTGTCACGAGCGGAATTCGAACTCACGATCTCCGGATAGATAATCGGCTGATCTACCACTTGAGCTATCGTGGCCTCGAACCACTAGGACTCTAACTTCCCATCTCAACCCCACCTTTTGAATTTTCCATCCTTTTTGCAATTTTTCAAATGTTGTGTAATCCATTTGATTCTCGGCGACAAATGTAGCGGCGTATCTTAATTAATTGAGTTATATGAAATTTTCATATCTACCAATATTGTGTACGTTTCATTTAGCGATATGTTACCTACTATCGTTAACAACATAAGACAGCTTGAAGCCTACATGTAATATTATATTGCCACTCTGCGTAATTACTAAACGCACATTATAAACAAATCTTCATACCGTGGCTTTTGTGCACTACCGTGTTCCGCGCTTTCTCACTGATGTAGAACAATCGTGTTTCAAAATCCATTTCTCCCCTCGACAAAGAGGCAACAATATCAACTGAAGCGCACTTGCAGTTTACATCCGGGCTTTCTAATTAATGCAAGTTTGTCGCTTTGATCCTTCAAGAGAGCTCTATTAATAATCAAAAGGGTAACCAGCTAGCTACTCCCGATGGATATTAGAATTAGAAGCCTTTTAAATTATAATTTCGTATTGAATATTAGCACTTCCTTCAATACCTATTTACTCAGCAAACAATATTTGTATGGTTTCGTAGATTGTATAGGTCACATGAAAAAAAATGTAAGTGGCGAGTTTTGCGAGAATGTGAACTACCATGGATGACTGGTATGCATGACATATTGAGATAATTTTGAGTAGAATTTATGGAAAAGGATTTGGCTGGGTCATTGAAGTATGGTATTTAGAAGAAAATAAATATGCCAAGAAAATAGCATTGCGGATCATGATGAGAAATTTTGACTGGTGGGATTATATCCTGAGATTTACTTTTTTATCCTTCCCGTATTTATGTCTATATAGGATCTAGTATAGCTATATAAAGTATTTTTTATTGTGCACATAGTCACAAATCTTAAGCGGGGAACACACCCGATGCAACGCTACCCGACTCAAATCCTAAGTCCAGTTTTCCATAAGATTGTATTATCCCCGTGCACATCTGCCCGATGCCACGCAATACCCTACTCTACGCTCTGCGATCCCCACTTTCCAGATTTTCATCGGGTAGCATTGAGTACAGTCGAAGACAAAAGAACCGGACTCATACTTTTATTCAAAATACATGTATTATTGTCGTTAAATTAATTACAACATACTTATTTTAAAGGGGGAAAATTCAAAAGGTGGGGTTGAGATGGGAAGTTAGTGTCCGAGTGGATAGAAGTCACTCAGGTGGTAGTGTAGCAGCGTATCTAGCCGAAGGTCGTGGGTTCGAATCCCGCTCGTGACATTGACTTTTTTATCTCATCTAAAAACGTTAATTAACTGAAAGATACTTATTTTAATGCAAACCGAATTAACCGAGATCAAAAATTCATTAATTTTTATTAAAAAATTTTAATGTTAATGATTTGGTAGAAAATTGATCAAAACACCGGAATACCATTTTTTGCTATAATGAATTTAACTAACAATTTACTACACGATTTTGCTTATAAAATTTAACTAACAATTTATTTCAAGGTTTTGCTCATACAAGTCAACCATTTTCGCCGAGTAGCGTCAGAACAGGACACTAAAATATATGTATAATTAATTTTGTCGTTATAATAATTACAACATTCTTATTTTAGTATAAACCAAATTAAACGAGATCACAAATTCATGAGTTTTGATATATTATTATTTTATATGACGGTTTTATTATTATTATTTTATATTATTATTTATTATTTTATATTCTTCCAAGTCATCGAAGGCCATTCCCTCTCTTCATATTTTCCTATCCATGCTGGTGTCCCTCAGGGTAGCATTCTGGCCCCTACACTGTACCAGGTTTTCACAGCTGACATGCCAACTCATCCCGAAACCACCACATTCACATTCGCAGACGATACGGAAATTCTCTCCAGCAACTCCGATCTTGTCATTTCCACTCGAAACCTCCAACAACACATCATACTACTAGAGTATTGGTGTAAAAAGAAAAGGATAAAATTTAACACAGAAAAATCTACCCACATTACTTTCACTCTTCGTAAAAAGATCTCCCCCCCTGTTTTCTTAAACAATACTCCCCTCCCAACTGCGGACAAGNTTATTACATGATTTTGCTCAAAATAATGCATTAAGAACAAAAGAGGCGTTGCGATAGTGATTATTGTGATACACGCTGTGTGACAGTACGTGGCGTGCGCTTGACGTTGCATAGATGCGCACACCCTACCAAAACGTGACCAGCGTCTGGTAGCATCGGGTAGCGTCGCATAGCGTTGCATCGCGTAAGTGTGTTCCCGGCTTTAACGTTATAAGTCTTACCATCTGTCCGAATTTGATTCAGATGGACGGAAGAGAGTGTTTTGCGTTTGAAGGTAAATTTCATGCACACATTGGGATTGTTTTTCATTTTCATGGTAAAGACCAGTTTGTTAGGATTGGGTTAGATTATTTAGAAGCTGGCCTCTTTACGACCTGTGCACCGCGACCAGTATTGGTCCATTTTGCATCTCCATTTTTTTATATTGAGCTTCTCATTAAGCTTGCGGTTTTTTACAGGACCCTGAAGCTTTTTGCACGGGCTCTTGCGAGTATCGTTCAGGCCCTGGCTTTTCCTCTCCCAGGATAGGAATCTCAGCCAACATAGGCCTTCGCACCAACAGAAGAAATGTTCCGCTGTTTCTTCTTCTTCTTGGCAATGTCTGCACAGGCTTGCTTCTGCTACTCCGAGTCTATCATATGTCGTTATGATACATATGTCATATGCCTTCTAGTCCTTGCACGTCCTAAATTTAGTAGTTCTGCTGTTAGTTTCTGCGACGGTCCTTTGATTAACTTTTCGCACGCCTCTGTCCTAAGCAACATTCCCATTGAGCAGAGGACGTTTTATTAATCCGTTATCTAATGGGTCCGACTTTTTGGCAGTTGGGAAGCCACAAAGTGTTCAGGGCTAATAGGTGTCCTCATCAAACATTCCTTGGCCAATTTATAGGACTCTTCGTTGCCTTTCCACCCTGTGTGCCCTGGTACCCAGACAAGGGTAGTTTGTTAGGGTGTTGAGAATATTCTATCGTATGCTGAAAAGTAAGGAATGTAAGATTCTCCCTTGAGGAATACCAGGGAGTATGTTTCAGAGAGGTTAATAAGTTACATTGAATGATCAGTTAGGTAGATTTTTAGGAAGAGGTAGTAAATACTAAACTGTTAAGATTCGGTTTTCAGAAGTAGACCATGGTGCCTGACTCCATCAAACGTCAAAAAGACATCAGGGCATAACTGCTTATGCTCAAAAAATGACGTCTACAACACGCTAAGTTGGCTCGATTGAGGGATGATACTTACAGAAGCCAAATTGCTAATCAGAAATAATGTTGTGGATAGGATATTGTAATAGTTCTCAAGTGGATTCCCGAGGAGAGAATATTATCCTGTAGGAGACTGTAGGAGATGGATGATAATTTCCATAGAGAATTGCTACAAAAAACGGCTTATAATTGGCAGTTGATAACTCTAGTGGATGGTCGTAATATCAACCAAAATTAACCTTTAGTACAATTTGTATTTTATTTTCAAAAAGTTAGTTAGTACGAAACGTTTTTCATAATTGTTTAAATAATCGTTTATTAAAATTGCCGTGTTACTACCATCGTTCCTAGACGCATAATTTTAACTTACTAAAGTGGTGTACTTTTAATGCACGCTTTAATAAACTACCTTTCGATTTTTCATACTTCGCTTTTCCAGCTCTAAATTGATTATTAAAATCATGTTTTATTGCGTATTTAATTATGGCATAGTTTTTTTACTGGCGTTTAGTACAACTGGTTCACCAAACGTCGATGTATGTTTTCAGGAGTGTTAAAATTACATAGGGGGTAAACCTTATCCATATATTGTTTTCTATGCTATTGTAACTTTTCAGAGGTGTTCTTCTTCTTCTAATACCATAACAATGCTACAGGAAACACACTTATAATCCAATGAATGCCCGTGCGGACAGGTAATTTATAGCAGTTTAAACAGAGGGGTTTCTTCCATTTCAAAATAGAACCCAAACACAGTTTTATTCCCCCTCGAGCCGGTCAGCCCTTGGAAAAAAGCCATGAATCACAATCGGTAGAAAGTGCAACTGTCAATAGGCCGAGGGACGGAGGGTTGGAAGCCGGTCAATTTAAGGGGCCATTGTGCCCCTGAAAGAGTTTGCCCCGGGGGTAAGGCCAATAAGTGGTCAGACTTGTCGATTGGACGGTCATTGTAGACGGACGACGACAAAGGCGTCGACAAAAGGGGCTCGGTCGGTTGCGTGGAGGACCTCAAAGCCCATGACCCTAATACCTACTTAAGTCATCACGGGAGCTGCCCTCGTCCACCCTCGGGCGCCTCTTTAACTTTATTATCTCCCCTGGAACTGCAAAGTCGGATTTACATGGACTTCCGCCTTTGAACGGCACGAATCCTCCATTGGATTTTGCTCGAGCCCTCCTCAAAGAGGAAGATAATATCTAACGTTTTGATCTGAATAATACAAATTCATCTTATTTGTTAATTCATGCGTAGGTTTAGCAAATACAACATATTTTAAACTAATGCATCTCAACATAACTATATGTGTTGATATAATAATATTGATTTATTTATTCATAATATACCATCAGATTCAAATTTACTTGTTCCCATGACCGAACTCGTAAGTTAAAATATCAGTATCACAAATAGATTTCCCCCGTTGAAATTAGTTTAAATGTGACTAATTATTATCAGTCGTCAAAAACAACGTTTTCTAAAATAATGATTTATTAGATCAATTATAATTAATGGTCTGATTGTTTATTGTTGTTTTCGGACACATAAAACCAAAATGGCACATCAAAAATGGCAAAAGGACGGAAAATTCGAAAGGTTGTAGGTGGAAATGGGGAGTTGGTGTCCGAGTGGACAAGCGTGATTTGAACCCACGACCTTTGGTCCAATACGCCGCTGCTCTAACCACTTGAGCTATAGAGTATAAATATAAACACTAACTTTTTCATTTCAACCAATACCTTACAGAACCTAACTGAAAGAAGTTATTATTTTCTTTTGTGATACAAGTTTTTTTTTGGTGGGGGTTGAAAAAAATTGTTAAATTAAAAAATAATATGTTAACCTACTTTGATTAATAAGGTCGCTACTTCAAGATTGTAAATCATTTTTCAATTGCACGAGTTGCAATTTGTCAACCATCGACGTAGACAAACATAGGACACATATCTCATAGTATCGGCATAATATCACCAAAAGATTTTTCAATAAATTCGGTGATCCAATGTCAGTAGTCTTCCCTTGTAAATTTCACATTTGCTAAAGAAAATTTCGAAAACCGGGCGGGACATTTTGATTTATAGGTGTCGTCTTTCAATTTTGCTTATAAACTACCCAACACACTTGCGAAATTTTTACAGGAAATTCGCTCCTTATTTTATTAACTGATTTACACTTTTTCACGGGCCTAGAATTCACGGGAAGACGCCGAATTTTTGGGCAGTCATTATTAAAATTATTGTTATATTCACTAGTTTTCGTGGTCCGCTTGACCAATTAATAACTTTCAATTAATTATGGTTAAAAGTCAATGTCACGAGCGGGATTCGAACCCTCGACCTTGGGCTAGATATGCCGCTACTCAACCACTTGAGCTATCGTGACCTTGAAAAATGGCAAAAAGGAGGGAAAATTCAATAGGTGGGGTTGAGACGGAAAGTTGGTGTCCGAATGGATCGAAGTCACGATAGCTTAAGTGGTAGAGTAGCGGCGTATTTAGCCGAAGGTCGTGGGTTCGAATCCCGCTCGTGACATTGACTTTTTATCTCAACTAAAAACCTTAATTAATTGAAAATTATTGTTATAATAGAATATTACTAATTTTTATTTTCTAAAAAATTCCCGTAAATTTATAAATATTGTGCTGTTATATTTATGTTGTCTAATTAATTAGTAACATATCGTTTTGATTGATTTTCATTCCATTGTTTATTTATGAGTGTAAATAGATATAATTATGTAATTCTAAAGGGTGTAGAAAAAAGTTAAAACTTTAAAAGTTTTTACCTAACCGAGAATACTTCTGGGAAAAAAATTGAAGCTCCGTCGGCACAGTCGTCTTCGTCTTTTTATAAAGCGGCGGCTTTCGTTTATGCTCAATGTGCAAACGGCAGGGGGCTTCATTCACAGTCCATCGGACCTCACAACGAGTCGGTATGACTTCTGCAAAGCAGGTAACGTCTCAACCCGACTCGGCAAACAGACCTTTGTCACATTGGACACAATGATTTCAAAGCCGCCGTGCCATAATTTAACAACTTCCTACCTCGGGCGACTCGTTCGACACAATATTTACAGGCTGTTGGCAAATTTCAAAAACGAAGGTCGGCCCATTGATGGCGTTTAATGTGTTGCCGTGGTAAAAATAACCTGACCTTTTACACATATTAATTTTACAATATCTTGTGTTTAAAGTTGTCATTTCTTCTATAATTTGTCTTTGATGACTTTTTTCTGTAGGCAAATTAAAACTGATCAGTAGATGCTACAAAAATTAGAACCTTTTCCAGTAATGTGCCTCTTCCCCACTCGTCCGCGCTCGGTGAGAGATATCGAGACAAAGGTCAGGTCTCTGAGCTTACGCTCTTATCATATCTTATGTTTTGAGTCAAGGTGTATTGTTGTATACCATAGTATTGTATGTATTGTACTGTAATTGCATGTATTGGTGTATTGTGTTGTATACTAGTTGTCAAAGATTTCGGTGTTAAATAAAAATAAACTTTCTCGCACCACACGACGCTGTCAGTACAAAGTAAACGGCAGTTCGTTTCCTTCAGGAAAGGGCGTCCTTCCACTAGCTGTGTAATGTACAGACAAGAGGCTGCATTTGACAGGATCGCGTAAGTACTGGAAGGGCTACAAATATGGGAGCAAAATGGAAATGGCGTTAAGAAGTAACACATATCTAACTGGCTCAAGACTGCCAAATTCGACCATCGCGCTGTTCATATACGCTTGGGCTTAAATTTTGTGAAAGAGAGTTAAGCATAAATCATAAGACGTTGATTGGTTGGTACAACTATATGCACGAAGTCTGTGCGAACTGTTTTGTCGCGCGTATTGGTGGCCGCAATTGCACCGTGGAAATTGATTAATCATTGTTTTCATGCCGGAAAAACAACACCGGGAGAATCGTACAACAGCAGTGGGTTTTTGGTGGTATTTGCCGCGCAACGAGAGGAAGTTTCTAGTCGCCCTTACGGACAGATCAGCTGCTGGGTCTGTCATCATCTCCGATCAGAGGAAAGCATATGAAACATTATCACAGGATCCTAGTTATTTATTTAGAAATCGTGAGATGCGGTCTGGTGTGATGTAGGTTTCAGAAAAACATTTTCTTTATCGTGCCAACGTTTCGATCTTTATTGAGATCATCTTCAGGGCCTGGGATTTACAAACATTTGTAAATCCCAGGCCCTGAAGATGATGTCAATAAAGATCGAAACGTTGGCACGATAAAGAAAATGTTTTTCTGAAACCTACATCACACCAGACCGCATCTCACGATTTCTAAATAAATATCGATTAACGGTCACTAATCACCACACATTTCTACAGGATCCTAGTTTCCCTCTTATGACAGTGAACGCCTCTCTCAATTTTGTCGACTGGACCACCTGTGCACATACGCAGTCCATTGAAAGTGGATGGGGAAAAGCAAAGTTGAGGAACAAATTCCAGTGGGTTACCCGCCGAACTTTACTCACTTCTACGCGAATTTATGTGGCGGCTGTCATGTACGGGAAGAAATATAAATGTGCCACTTCCTTAGTGAAATAGGAAAGTTAGTGCCCGAGCGGATCGAAGTCACGATAACTAAAGTGATAGAGCAGCGGCGTATCTAGCCGAAGGTCGTGGGTTCGAATCCCGCTCGTGACACTGACTTTTATATCTCAACTAAAAACCTTAATTAATTGAATGATATTAATTGGTGAAGCGGACCGCGAAAACTAATGAATTTAATGAGTTAAAATGAAGTATACTTCACTCAAGCTCTCCGAGGCCATTTCATTTGCCGCCGAGAATCAAATAGATTACACGACATTTGAAAAATGGCAAAAAGGATGGAAAGCTCAAAAAGTTGGGGTTGAGATGGGAAGTTAGTGCCCCAGTGGGTCGAAGTCAGGTTAGCTCAAGTGGTAGAGTAGCGGCGTATCAAGCCGAAGGTCGTGGGTTCGAATCCCGCTGAATTACCTAAAATAAAATGTTTCACTATTTATGATTTCCATTAAAGGAGTATTTCCTTAAATGACCGGAGAGAGATCTTAGTGGTCGAATGGGACGGAGGCACATTAACGGAAAAGGTCCAAAAATTATATAACATTTAACTGTTTGTGTTTTACACTGTCAAGCTTTTTAAAAAAAATATAAATCAAACATGCTTCATTGTTGCACATTCCAGAATTCCTACGTGTCTCAGTATAATACACGTGCTTCGGATTAGATCTAATTTGGTAATCCTGAATAAAATCGATCAGAATCCAGATTAGTTCACACCTAAGGCCAGTATCACCTATTCCGCTAATACGAGGAAAATCACAGGCTGGCTCAACTTGTTGAACTATTTATTAACAAATACGACTTGTAAGAAATCGTCCGGGCGCGGGGTGTAACTAATAACTGTGATTACGAGGGATGAATAATGGATGAGGCGATTGACGGATGCTAGATTCACTAGCCTTGGACGCGGTGGCTTGCAACAAGGTTTCATCTATTAACGTTCACATTAAGAAAAGGTAAAATGGCTCATTTGTTCAATTCGATGTTGTTATCTTTTTTCTCTTTCCAGCTAGTCAGATTTTTACTTTTGCGTGTCATTAGTGATCATTTTTAATTTTACGCTCTAGCGACTATCTCAAAAAGACGCCTTCTTCGCTATACCTGCTTGGTAACTTCATCTAAAACATCTAGCATTGCTTGTTCGCAATCTCATTCAAATATATAACTGATATCACCCATACCAGTGCACAACAACCTTCGCCAAATTTTTAATAATGGAAAATTGTATAGATGCAATAATATATAAGTTGATAGTGATAGTTTTACAGGTTTTATTTCCGCTTGTAGTTTTACAACCATTTAGCAAACGGCGCAAACGTAGGCTAGAACGCATAGCAGAACTGTCTGTCGTTGTGGCAGTCTCAGCCTTAAGGGGTCTAAACGACCTCGTCATCAACTTTTGGCCATGGAGTAATTCTTTCTGAAGTGCTTTTACATTGATAATTATTTTGCAATATCTATATATTTTTATATGTGTGTAATTTAATTAATGATCTTATTGTAATTCTTCAATTATTTTACATATATAAATAGAATATAGAAATTCTGTATAAGTAGAATAGACCGCTAGGTATTCTCCAAAATAACCTTACCATCTAACTGGTTTAGAATAGATTAAACAATTGTAACATATGTATATAGTTGTGTAATTTAATTAATAATTTTCTCCGAGTTTCCCTGCTGAAGGATATCCGAGCCATACAGCATTCTATTACGATTATTACCAAGTAAGAAAGCGGGTACGAAAAATAGAAACTCGGAGAGAGAGAGAGTGAGAGGAAGGTAGAGAGTGGGAGAGAAAGTGTGTGTGTGTGTGAGAATGAAGGGAGAATAGCAACACAAATCGTACTTTTTGCAATTGTATACGTACACCCTAAAATCTGACTATCTGACTCTTTGAATTGTACCAATCTAACTACTTACAATTTACCATGTAAAATCAACTTTTGTTGACCCTGAAAAAAATTATTTGTAAAATACTTATAAAATACAGATTACAAATACAGCCGTACATGTTTTTTTTACAGGTCAAAACACTGTACCATGAGGACAAATTCAACGAGAGAAAATTATACGCTGCTCTACACTCTACCACTTGAGCTATCGTGACCTTGAAAAATGGCACTAAGGAGGGAAAATTCAATAGGTGGGGTTGAGATGGCAAGTTATTGCCCGAGTGAATCGAAGTCACTATAGCTCAAGTGGAAGAGCAACGGCGTATTTAGCCGAAGGTCGTGGGTTCGAATCCCGCTCGTGACACTGACTTTTTTATCTCAACCAAGATGATTTTTTAAATATAGTTCATGGAAAAACCGAATAGAGTCACTTAGTAATTTTTTGTATAATCATGTTTACAACATTTTGATAAAATAATAATAATTCATGACTTTTATGCTTCCGGTTGTTCTGTGGTATTTATTATCTACAGTACCTTATTGAAAACCTGGACAATGTCAAAAACAAAAAATACAACTTTATTTTGTACGTAAAAGACCGTGGTCGATTATGTTCTTGTGTTGAAAAATGTTGAACTCTAAAAGAAATCATTCGATAAACAATAAAAACATGCGTTTTTCTGCAGGTATAATTTTCAAGAAAGGTATAATTTAAACTGAACCGGTATAACATGCCACTCTTCACCACGCAGGATTAAATTCAATCAACCAGACTTGTTTCTGCGCAAATACTCGTGTAATTAAAATGTAGAATATAAATATGATAGGTTTATGTAACAAGAAAAAACTAGGGGACAGAAAATAAAAATAAAAGCTAGAAAATTATCATGATTTACATGTAAACTTGGCATGTTATAGAATTTTTAAATACGCCCAATTAGGCAAATTGATTTTAAAAAAGTGATCCGAAGGACAAGGATAAGCGGATAAAGATCCGGTGCATCCTTTGCCCATTGGCCCAGTTCCTCGGTAAACAAAGAAAACGGAGGTGCAAGGAAGCGGCAGGAAGCGTGTAATCGGCTCGGCTGGACGCGTGCAACGGTCGAGTGCCACGCATCGTTGAATGTCAAGGTGGCGCACGTCACCGGGGCTGCTGCACCGCCGATTTGCCCTTGGTTGAATTAGCCTTGGATCTGTTTCGAACATAAAAAAAAAGAAAAAAAATATTGCGCAAGAACAGTGCATCAGGGATGCAGTTCTGTGGTTTCCTATGATGCAGTCTACGACGAAGTCAAGACGCCAATGAAGCGATGACTTGTACCTAATGAATCATTATAAAACTTTATCAGAAACCTGTTTGTATGAATCATTTTAATGTTACAAACAAATCATAACGACAAATTACAAATGACCAGAAATCAGTTCTTTAGTTAAGCTTTCAAGAAATATATAATAAATAGATTATAATAATTCAAGGTTAATGAATATGAACATTAATTCACAATTTTAAAACATGGGAGCATATAGCAACAGAATATCGAACATGATCAGTGCCAGTAAAAAAAAAACACTAATCCTCTTTGAGTCCCTGATTGATATTTAACATATAATCGTAATTTTGAAGGCTAGTCACTAATTATACAGAAAAAATATATTGAAAAAATGACATTTTCTACCTGAAGTCGTTACAAAGTTGCAAGAGTTAATGAAACAAAGGCAATTAAAAAAAATCGTATATCAATTTTCAAGAACCAACTAAATAAAAATTCTGTTTAAGGCTAAAAGTTTATCGTTTTAAGAACGACCAATTTTCACTAATGTATTATTTAAAAAAAAGATTTACTATTTAGTATTTTTCTTTCTAATATCAGATTATGCATTTAATCTATAGATATATGTAGTTTTTCTGTGTGTATTCTGCAACAGCATTGCTGTTGTGGTTTCCTTAAAGGTTTTACAATTAAATTAAAAAATTAAAATAAATTAGGAACCAAATATCATCCTTTTTGATTCGACAATGTACCAAACATTTCCGAAATTAGGGTATAACTTTTGAACAACGAACCTAATTCAAAAAAATTGTTTGCGTGAATCCCTGACCTTATTATATTAACTTTTCACCCTGCTTATAAGCCTACCATTGCGCCATTTTTCTCTATCACTGGTATATTTCTGTAAAGCATGACATTTGGAAATGGTGAAAAATAACAAGTTACTCTTGTTTTATATTATTTGGCAGAAATACAAATATCATTCCGCTTCACTTTGCTTGTCTTCCTGTCGTTGCGCCATCTTTCTCATTCAATTGCAAATGTGTACACAAAAAAAGCGCTTTGAATACTGTGATCACGAAAACGAAATCCTGATCATATGACAATAATCCAACAATGTCTGAAACATATATGAAAATTGTGGAAAATAACGAGTTATTATTCAGAAATCGTGAGATGCGGTCTGGTGTGATGTAGGTTTCAGAAAAACATTTTCTTTATCTATTTTCTTTATCTAAATAAATATCGATTAACGGTCACTAATCACCACACATTTTCTTTCTCGTGCCAACGTTTCGATCTCTATTGAGATGATCTTCAGGGCCTGGGATTTACAAACATTGTTTACATTTAACAAATACATTTAGGATGTGGAAAAGTGAATTTATACAATGCAAAATATATATATATATATATATATATACACATTATAAATATTCAATCAAAGTATTTCTACTCACTCCAAGCGTTTGTCTTCTGTGTAATTGTGCCATTCTTGCGTTTGGTGTTGAGAGTGCCAGTGAGATTTTGCTGTTTTCTGTTTATAAACGTTGGATTTTGAAGGGGTGCGGAAAGAAGTCGATATGGAAAGTACATTTTTGTATAAGGCGCCGGCTTCTTTGAGGTGAAAAGAGCCGACGAAGGGAAAAAATGTGTTGGTGATGGTTCGGCCAGTTATTCTTTCAGAAATTCTTTGACTGAACATAAAAAATATATTTTGCATTGTATAAATTCACTTGTCCACATCCTAAATGTATTTGTTAAATGTAAACAATGTTTGTAAATCCCAGTCCCTGAAGACGATCTCAATAAAGATCGAAACGTTGGCACGATAAAGAAAATGTTTTTGTGAATGGTATTTAAGAAGAAAAATTAATCGTATGTCTACTTATCATCCATCATCTTAAATTGTTTTATTTATTTTATTTTTTTTACAACTGCATTCTTCGATGAAGCAAGTGAAACATATAATGTTTACATATAAACAATTATAACAATATCATGAAAGCACTAGATGGTAGCTGTTAGTACATCAATACGATGAGCCAGGGGCAACGGTGGCAGCAACGGTTTAGGCATTGACACGGCGCAAATCACTGTAAGGTAAAGGTTCCGGGTTCGAATCCAGCAGCTCTGCATTCGAACCCGAAATACTTACAAATGGGCTCTTTTTCAAAAACACCGGTACCCTGAGGTTTTATATGACCTCTGCTGTTGCGAACCCTCGTAAAATTTAAAAAAAAAATGCGATGAGCGAGGTGGACTCCGTCCTAGAAGACAGATATGAAATGTTAAGGTTGTCGCGGGGCTATCGACGCTTCAGTCTTCTGTTGGGATTATTAGGTGATGTGGTGGATAACAGGTTTTGGACGAAAGGGTTCGGATGCCATGGTAGTTTGGAATGGAACGTTTTGTAGAGGGATTAGGCTAGCTCGGTAACAAGAGGGGCATTTAGGTCGGTATGAATGGTGTGATTGGATACATAGAAAGGGTCGTTGCCTAGTGTTCTGAGAATTTTGGATTGAAGGGATTGAACTCGATTGAGGTTGGAACCTTAGCAGTCTCGTAAAGTTCAAGTCCGTTTGTCCAAATGGGGGCCAGAAGGGAAACGTAATGTTTTATTTCGTTTGTTAGTGAGAGTTTTTATCGTCTGTCGAGTAGTCGTTTAAGCATGGAAAATGGCATGTTACTGTCTGTGCGCTTATAGCGTCGTGTCCAGTAGTTTGTCCAGGTAGAGTCCGGGATAGTACATGGTTGGCAATTAGGATTGGAACGTTGTTGAGGTGTACTGGTGGGAGCGTTTTCTTGTTTAGGGTAAACAATATGTTTGTTGATTCGGTTTCGTTGATTTTGATTCAAGCCAGCATTCTAAGATGTATAGGTGATTTTGGAGATTACGGGAAGCTGCGACAGGATCTTTATTAGGAGAAAGGATTGCGGTTTCATCGGCCAAGGTAGGTCGGAGGTATAAATTGAATAGAGGAAAGGAGCGAGCATGCTGCCCTGGGGGACACCTGGCAGTGAATTTCGGTGGATACATGGAAGTAGCGATCGTTAAGATAGGATTTTAGGATGAAGTAGTACGTTGGTGGTAGGATGTTCTTAAGCTTCCACAGCAACCCACAGTTAAAACTTAATAAAAAACTTAACGTAACAGTTAACCTAAAATATTGAGAAGAAAAATTCTAAAAAAAAGTAGGAGAGTTAGTTTTGTTATTTATAGTGTAAACACTTGTTTGTTTTGTATATTTTGATATTTTTCAAGGCATTAAACACTACTCGAGTTTGAATTTAATTTTTACTGTTTGTTGGATGAACTAGGCATAAATAGAATAGTGTCAAGACAGGGAAAAGTTCTCAATATTGTGTTATTGTAAAAAATTCTAGAATCTGAATAAAATTATCATTGTAAATCACTACAGAGTTTTTGAAATATTAATGAAGAGTTTTTAAAAAATACCTTGGGCAAGCATTTTCCCGCATCGCACCTCATTTTCATAAACCGGTAGAAAGATTGCGAAACGGCGATCTTCTGAGAGGGGGGTCTCGCGTTTACAAGAGCGTCATAAATATTCCAAGACGAATTTTAATAGAATATCGCCTGTCAATGTTATGACTGTGCTATTCTGGACTTCTTTAATTTATTCGTCTTGACATCCGCCGATATGAAAATCTATTGTATAATCCGTCGCCTGTTTTGTTAGAGGTTGAAACAAGAAATTTTTTCACAACAATTTCGTTATTGTGTCGTGTTTATAGCGTCTATTGCACAATGTTTCATAAATAAAAGCGTTTACGGCCTGCAGAAAAGCGGCCGTTGACAACCTTGAGCCACACCATTACAATAATCGGGAGAACTGCTCCAACTATCTCTCGGTCCTTATTGGGAATATACGGAATTACGCCGTCTGCTTGTAGCAATCTCTTTTTCAAACGGATTATTGTAATGTGGGTATTAATGAAGCTAGCAAGTCATGCTCTGCCATCTATATTACAAATTTACCATGCTCGCCGAACGTAACACGCGTAACAATAAAATTACAAGTTTTTCTAGAATGATTCTTAGCCTTAAGGTTAATAAACATCTTTTACATCCCTTATACGATTTAATACGTTCTTTCTCGAAATAATAAGGCTATTGAATATTGCATTCTGAAAAATGTTTTAAGTCAAAACCACATTATTACTTCAAAATTAATTCATACACTTTTGCCCATGGGAATCAGCTATATGGTTGCTTACGAATAATTAACTTTCCAAATTGTCGTAAGTCATTAGAACGATGTCTTCCTAAAATTAATAATTAATTTTTGGGTTAGATTCATTACATCTGATGATTAGATGATAATTTGGAACGTCGGCGGTAGTAAGGTAAAGGTCCCGGGTTCGAATCCAGCGGCTCTGCATTCGAGTCCGGCATAGTTACAAATGGGCTTTTTTTTTTCAAAACTCCCGGCACCCCGAGGGTTGATATGACTTCTGCTGTTGCGAACCCTCGTAAAAAATAAATAAAATAATTTTAGCAAGACATCGTTCTCATGACTTACGAAATCACCAGAAGTTATTTTGAGTCTTTTGAGATCTGTAATTTGGTCGTTTCTAATCGTTTTGGTCGGTCATACGAGTTTTGGCTTGACTTTCAATTTGCTTCTAATTTGAAGCAATGTTTATTTAGTCATTATTGTTTTCCCACTCTGAAAAGGGTTACGTCCGAGATTCGTATTTTTACAAGGTGTTTTGCTAATTTAAAATGGTGGATAACTTGTGCTTTTGTCATTCAATGGCCTACTAGTTCAAATGAACAGACTGCTTAGCAACTTGGTGACGTGTATGGTGATGATGATTTAAGAGAAAGCACCGCCAAGAAGTGGTTCTCAAGGTTCAGACTTTTGGGCGAAAAATTTGATTTGGAATAGACAAAGCGCTCGGTTCATCTCCAATTATTAGTGTTCTTTCACCGTGAAATTCAAACATTTCACTATATGGGGTTGTTAACTGCAATTCTCTCCGAAAGGGAGTGACGACCAGAGATGAAAAGTGCGCAAACAGCAATGTTCAAAGGATGTGGGAAAACACAGAGACCGGGTTTTAACAACTCCAAAAGCCGTATGTATCACACAGCACAGCACAAGCTAATGCCAAGACTGCACTGGTAGAACCAATGCTTTGAGGAGCACAGGAACTCAATGTGTATGATTAGGTAGGAGGTCCCGAGGTCACCGTCGGTTGAGAAGACGTGGCAGGTTGTCAGGATGAGAATGAGTGGCGAGGGTTCGGCAGTATGGTTTCAAAGGTTTGGAATATGGACCGGATCAGTCGGGACAATCCAAAAATTTAATGTGCATTTGGGCTGCTTAATTAAGCTTTTTCCGACCAAGGGAAGCATTACCCTAGTGTACTATTGCAAACAATTGGTGTGATTTAAGTCATCTATTGTTTAAACACGACTACTGTTGTTAAGTGTTAGTCGTTAGTGATGAACTGCCAACCAATCCAAAATTTTCCCACAAATTAATAATATAATGACAAAAAGCATCGCAGAAAAATATAAAATAACATATACAAGCCTTTCAAAGCATCTGAGAGCAGCTGGTTATGCTTTTTTGGAGCGATATATGAGTTCCTCACCGAAGGTTGTTGATTGTGAAGACTTGGGCTATTTCTCCAACAGCAATACTTTCCTGAACGGCCCATTTAAAAAGAAATATTTGTAATCGGTGATGAAAAATCGGCCTTTTAAATATGCGTGGAATGCTGGGCGGAAACGCAACGATTCACTGTTAACTTCCAAAATCGGTTTTCCCATGATGGTAATGTCAATTCGGTGGAAGTGAAAAGATTAGTAAGATTCTTTCCAGCATGTTTTCTACCAGAATAACGATCTCCCCCTCATGTGTCAAGTAGACACGCCAGGAATTGTTACCAAATCAGATTTTCGATTTTCTCTTATTATGGGCTATGAAAAATTATAACAATGGCAAAAACATTGCTTCACGTGACGAATGTAGAAAATACATCGATTTCTTCATCACTCTAAAACTGGACAAGTCCTGGGAAGCAGAAAATACAAAATTACATAGATAAGCTCCAAGTAAATACAATTACCTGATCCTTTTATTAGGAAAACCTAACCATCTCTAACGATCTTTTTATTGAATGTAACATTAAAACCTGATACTGATTTAGTTTACAACCCTTCATTTCATACCATGTCATATGATGATTAGTTTCCATGGAAAAATGTAAAGATCAAACAATAAAAACTGCGAGAAACGGAATCGTGCCTGCCAAACCAAAACAGTATCGTTGAAGATAAATTAAAATGATCAAAAACTATCGAAATAATAATGATATATAAATAATGGTTTAACTTCAAAGAATCAAGCCATTTTTGCACAAACAAATGGTTGTTTATTACTGTTAAACTTTAGGTCTGATTATTCGGCAGCTTCTAAACACTTATTAATGCGATAATTTGTTAGAGAAACGTTTGAAAAACGGCTCGTCTGCAATTTATCCGTCATTCGTAACCAGCATCTTATTCAAAAATGTTGACTTAAAACTTCTTAATTTACGGGGTGATCATTCACGCTAAATATAACGTTTGTGCCAAGCAGTCTCGCCAAATCGTCAGAAACGCGCCTTTCTTTTTGCAGGCGAGACCGATCGTTTTTGGGAAGTGTTTAGAGGATATCCGAGAGGCTGTCGAAAATTACGTGTAATAACAGGTTGCAGGTGTTCCTCCGACGTACGACGTGTCCCGGGATATCCGTGCGAGGAAAGACGTCCTAATTGAAGATCGAGGAGCTAATAAATTGCAGAGATGTAGCGTTGGATCCGAGCCTCGTAGAAGCCTCTTTTGTTGACAAGTGTGACCGTGACCGTCGGGCATTAAACTCTATTTAGCCCTGCTTTCTACTACTGACTTTGTTTGTTCGACCAATATCGACGTAAAACCCTGATATTTTAACGTTTTATCATATTAGTAATAAAAAAAATACAGGATGGCTAGTAAATATTATCCTATAATTGATCGATGAGTTTTTTTAGGAGTCAAGAGATGAAACCCGAAAAAGTGATCAATATCAAACAGTGCAATAAACGAGGAATAGTTTACTTTAACAATAACGAGAATGTAATTATTATAATTTTGTGCATTAATACCCATTATAAAACTTTCTATTTCAACCAATGCAAATATCAAGTTGAGTTTTATACATGCCTACCAGCTATAACACATAAAAAATAGAATAAAAATTCTCAAGAAAAAGCGAGATTTATTAGAGGTTATGATTGTAAATAGACACATAGTCAATATTTTTTGTCAGTTTACACAATAATCTCAAAGTTGTTTCTCTTTAATATATCAGTAATGATTAAAAACTGACTTTATTTATTTTTACAGATCTTCTAGTTATCATGTGCTCATGAAGACAGGCTTTATTAAAAACCTGCTGGGACCACCTATACATTATCATTTAAAGTTGCGCAGGGTAACGCTATGTTGAATGCAATGTTACAAGTAGTAGAATAAAGAAGTAAGCATCCACATAGACAGGTTTGTTGCTATTACATAGAGTGGACAGAATAAACCCGGACTGATAAAGCAAATAGAATCGTAATCAAAATAAGACTAGTTTTACTAGTAAACCGTACGTGATCTGAAGGAATTAGGATTGCTACTACTTGTATAATTTTGATTCACGCTGTTGATTTGCATGTAAGTGATATTTAGAAAGTGTATGACTATAAAGCGTGTGAGATTAGACATAAAGAGAGAGAGAGAGAGAGAGAGAGAGAGAGAGAGAGAGAAGTACGACCAATAGAACCCGAAAGAAAGAGAGAGAGAGAGAGAGAGAGAGAGAGAGAGAGAGAGAGAGAGAGAGAGAGAAGTACGACCAATAGAACCCGAAAGAAAGAGAGAGAGAGCATAGCGCAGGGTAACGCTATGTTGAATGCAATGTTACAAGTAGTAGAATAAAGAAGTAAGCATCCACATAGACAGGTTTGTTGCTATTACATAGAGTGGACAGAATAAACCCGGACTGATAAAGCAAATAGAATCGTAATCAAAATAAGACTAGTTTTACTAGTAAACCGTACGTGATCTGAAGGAATTAGGATTGCTACTACTTGTATAATTTTGATTCACGCTGTTGATTTGCATGTAAGTGATATTTAGAAAGTGTATGACTATAAAGCGTGTGAGATTAGACATAAAGAGAAAGAGAATATTGAGAAAAGTGAGAGCGAGAGAGAGAGAGAGAAGTACGACCAATAGAACCCGAAAGAAAGCGAGAGAGAGAGAGAGAGAGAGAGAGAGAGAGAGAGAGAGAGAGAGAGAAGTAAGAAAGTGGGTACAAAAATTGGAAACACAAAGAGAAAGCGAAGCAAGAAAGTAGGTAAGAAAAATCGAAACCCAAAGAGAGAGAAAAATAAGAAATTTGGTACAAAAAATAGAAACCCAAAGAGAGAGAGAGAGAGAGAGAGAGAGAGAGAGAGAGAGAGCGAGCGAGCGAGAGAGAGACAAGTAAGAAAGGGGGTACGAAAAGTAGAAACACAAAGAGAGAGAGAGAGAGAGAGAGAGAGAGAGAGAGAGAGAAAGAGAGAAGTAAGAAAGTGGGTACAAAAAATGGAAACCCAACGAGAGAGAGAAGTAAGAAAGTAGGTACGAAAAATACAAACCCAGAGAGAGAGAAAAATAAGAAATTTGGTACAAAAAATAGAAACCCAAAGGGAGAGAAAGAAAGAGAGAGAGAGAAGTAAGAAAGTGGGTACGAAAAATAGAAACCCAAAGAGGGTGAGAGAGAGAGTGAGAAAGAGAGAAAAGTAAGAACGTGGGTACGAAAAGTAGAAACCCCAAAAGGGTGAGAGAGAGACAGAGTGGTTAGAATAATTTCAATCATAAGTATTTCATTTTCGAGTGTTGCAAGACCCCTCTGTAGTGCAGGTTTAGGATACCGATTGAGCCGTTAATTATACATAAAATACTTTTGTATACGAATTTGCAAGTTAGCCTTAGTTCTATTCCTTTTATCAGAGTGAAATTGAGAGAGATATCTTGAGAGTATTGAGAGAAAGAGAGGAAGTGTGATGATTGGAGAGGAAAGAAGGTTTTCCAGTTTAGCAAATGGTCTCAAGAGCCTAGGGATGAATGTTCGTTTTTTTTCCAGAGAACAATGGACCCACTTAGGGTCGGGGTGTTCCAGGCAGTTATTGCCTAAGTTCTCGCTCAAAATGAGGGAATAGGGAAGAGTAAGTGACAGACAGACCGACATACTGTCTACTACCACTGGTTTTATTATTCGGAAATACTAGTCAATTAAAAAATAATTATAAATAAATTGCTTCAATTATTAAGGATAACGATAGCAAAGAAGAAATATGTTTTTAAATGTGGGAGACTAAATAAGATTGATGCGAATATTATGACAATTCATCCTGTGACTACGGTGATCGGGATGTTTTCCATGAATAGATGTCATAACCTGGGGGAGGGTCTAAAATATTTATTGTTTGTTGTTGTATTTGTTCATTTATTCTTACAATTGAGCCTGATTAAAAAGAGCATGTGATGTAACCCATGGGTTGATTTTGGAAAGATCAAGTTTTTTTTATAAGCCATGGTTAGAAGAGTTCATTCGCTTTAGATAGGGTGAGTATATTTCAGCGTTGAAAGAGGACTAAAACGCGTGGAAAACGAGTTTTTGATGGGAGAAACGGCTCAGGCGGGGATCGGGTAGGAAGTTGAGGAGATTAGGAAGTAGTTGTGCAGTAGTGGAGGCCGGCCTGGTAGCGGGCATCGCTGGGGGGGAGCTCTAGTAAAAGTGTCCTTGGCTCCGTAGTAACACGTGGTGTCTGACGTCGGTGGGTTGCGTAACCTCCTACCAGGGGCTAATATATTCTGCTGCCTCCCACTTCCCTAGGATCAGCTGTTGCAGGACAAAGGAGAGGCAGGATCTGTTGAAAGGTCCGCGGTTTCGCGAAGAGGGCGGCGTAATAACGGGCGAGCGCATGCGTTCGTCTTTTACGTGACACGTCTCTTAGTCTTTCTTCTATTTTTTTCCTTTTATTCCTCTTCTTTTCCCCGCGTCGTGTTTTTGTGAAGAGGAGAACTCCTAATCTCACCTCTCGACAGGCGTAGGCGGTGCTACACGTGAAGTGTGAACTGCCGTTGCTGCCGTCACCACCTGTCCAATGTCCAAACACCTGAAAACACGTCCTGTGAAGGAAGAATTAAAATAACCCTTCAATCTTCTGCACGCAATACTCTCCTGACACTCTACCTCTAAAATAAAACTTCCATAAAATCGAACAATGCGTAATTCTACACAAAAAAAAAAAAAGAAGAAAAAACACTAAAGATAGGAGATAAAACAGGTTTAGACTTAATTCAAAATGCATATATAGTTCGTGATATGAATCACCAAGTTTACACAAAACTCCAGGCATAGTTCTAGTCATAAAAAAATACAATCCCATCAATAACCTATGTCTATCGTTTTGTTATATTTTCACATTATTATACAATGGATATACATTACACAAAACTATAAATATATAACTATAAATACCAATGAAACAATATCAATGGGTCTAGAAAAATAAATAAATAAACGAACTATTTTTTATGTTCAACAGTTAGGTACATTAAATTTAGACAAATGGTTTTTTTCTGTGATTTCTCTTTGTGGTCTGGTGAGTGATGGAACTTTATTTATGAGCAGTTTTGTCAATTTGACCGTTTCGGCTTCTCCCATCTTTAATTGTTGGTCTGTTTGTCTGTCATCCATGTTTGTCTTGAAACGTTTCTTTAATTTTCGTTAAATAAATATTGTCCCTTACTTCCCTTATGTTAAAATTTGATTTTCCGGCAAGCTATGTCTTAGGTATTGATTCACCTATTTGATGACTGAGGATATATTGATATATCGATCCATTGTGATAAGACCCCATGAGAACAATATATTTCTCTCTTGCTCAATAATACACTCTACACTAAGACTCTGGATGTAACTATAAACTCACTTCTTAAAATTATTCTACAGAAACGTATAGACATAATACGAAAAAATTATGCAGTGAATTACAGTAATGAATCTGAAGCAAATCTTTCTCAAATGTTCATTTTCTTATATACGTGTAAAAACAATCTTACAACTGGTTACACTCAGTAAATAAACTGGTAAAGAATAAATAAGGATATTTGTAATTAATTCTTATTCTATTTATTTTAATTATACTAACCGATAAATTATTGTTAGTAGGATAAAACAATATAGAAAATACGAAGCAAAAACCAAATTAATCCTCAATTTTAATAATGAATTTACTTAAGAATAGTAAACATGAAGATTAATCATTTTGTAAACAAAAACCTTTTCTCGTTTTTTCTCCATTTTAATCCAGTTGAATTCGTTTAGCCTTGGAAAGACATAATCTTAAACCAGAATTTGGTAATATTGTTGTAAGAATCGGTCTTCGAGGTCACTAGCAAGTGGATATCGCAGAGGCTGTTGGCGTTTCACAGAGCGTAGCGCGTCACGACGCTAAGGGAGGACAGAAATATTGTCATTACTGCAAGACGGTATAATATCCATAGCGCGCGCCAGTTTCTAAATAAGTACAAGATGTTTTCGCAAGGCCTTTATCAACACCAGTGGTAAGTTGGCCTCACATGGCATGCCCCTGCGAAACTCTTGAAGCAACAGTAACTCAGGAGAATGTTGACTGTTTCCCATTGGAAAGCTTTAGACAATGAGATTCTTTAAGGTGCCCATCTGATGCATAGGACTTCTCACACGTTTAGTTTCTAAAATAAGGAGCGACTCACCTCCGCTCAAGGTAGATGGTGCGAACACCGTGAGGTTCGGTGTAGAAGCCACCAAATCCACAGACTAATCAAACAGACATGGTGACTCCTCCTTCTTGCTCCGTCCGAAGGGATGGGTTCACATTGTGCACTCAACCGTGTGCCTCGCGTAAAGGAATACCTGAAAGGGAATAATATATAATAAACATGCATCAGCTGGTCTACCAACGCGCTCCTTAGTTAGGGACAACTTTATCTCCTAGAGTGTTGGGCAACGCCAGCGTGAAACTATTGGATCTGCTCCGGCCGCGATTGCGTTTAAAATGGTATTGTTAACCACCCTTTCGGGAAAAGGACGCCCATGCCGGCACCACCGAACAACAGACTCTCGATATTACTCGCCAGGAGCCTCACCACTAAGCCACTACGAGTCCATTCCCATGCAGCTTGACATGGACTTAGAACCATTCTTCGCTGTCCCGTAGTTCAGAAGGTTATGCTCCCTCCACCATCTATGCAGACAGGATCTGCTACCCTAACCTTCGTGTGCATCTGAACCGCCTTCCGCGGCCGCCTCTCAAGCCAACAACTCCCTACCTATTTCGACGGACTGGGTATGAAGTCTTTGTATCCTCTCATGCTATACGTTTCCTTCGTCCTATCGTCCACATGCACGCGGAGGGTGCCTAAGCTCATGCGTGACAGGAAACACGAATACAGCTTGTGTTTTAGAGAGTGTGTCAATTGTTCAAGACTACACCATTATGTTGTGTCTGGAAAACCCCCTTGCAACCAAGGGTTGGGAAGGGTTTGTGGCAGTCTCATAGGAACACCCTCTGCACAGTCCAGGGAATTGGATTGAGAGAAAGGACACGCCGAGGCCCATGCTCACCTTTGCAGGAATCACCCAAGCCTCAAACACGATCTACCGCGCATTGTTACCGTGGACCCTAATAATTAAGGTACTGCTCCTCTGAGGGATGGTGCAGCGAGCGCATAGAAGAGAACACCAATTAGAATGCAGTTATGTTTACTGATGAGTCGCGTTTCTGTCTGGTTAGTGATAACAGGAGCCGAAGAGTCCTCCGAGAACGAGGAATGCGTTCCCCTCCCTTCAGTGCAGTTTGGAGGAAGCGGTGTAATGGTCTGGCTGGGATTTACACGGGAGGACAAACTGGACTCCATATGGTTGAAGGCAACCACACCGCGGTCCATTATTTCCGAGAAATTACCGAAGAATACATCATTCAAACCGGAGATCTCATTGCCAGGGATTGTCGATTTCTGAATGGCAAAGCCAAACCTCATAGAGGCAGAGCTGTTCATCAATGTTTAGAAAACCTGGGAATTTCCTATCCGCCCCTTCCACAATTGTCTCCAGTCCTATATCCCATTGAGCACTGTGGGATAAGTTGTACAGAATGCTTTTCGATCACCATCCGCAGCTAGTTAACTTAGAACAACGAGTGCAGCGTTGCAACATCTATGTAGCGAAAACCCTTATGAAATTAATGACAACCTTATTAACAGTTTGGCTAACAGGTGCACAGAGGTTTTATCTAATAAAAACATTTTACATGGTATTAATTGTTTCAAAAAATTATATAGTCCAATTGACAAAATTATGAAATTAAAACCTTTTATTTTGTTATTTTTCAAAATCCCTTAATTAATTTTCCTTCAGTAAAAACATAATAATTTATAATAAGTTCTAATGCAATTTATATTAAAAATTAAAATAAAAAAAATGCTCGGCAAAGTAAATACTACAAAAGTGGAAATATTCGTATTCATTTTTGAGCAGTTTTTGTATGCGAGCTTAAAACAATTACGAGCAGGAGTTGAACTTACACATCTATTCTCAAAAAAAAATTATCTGAAAAACAGTTCTTCAAAATTATCTATAGTCCAATACGACCAGATTCAGTTCCATGCAAGAATCGCAATTGTTTGTACATTCCATTTTGTTTTCTGTGTTCACAAAACCACTTATTCTTGCTATTTTTTGATAAATATACCGAAATATAGAAAGAAAAAATGCTTTTATTACTAAATAACGTAACTTAATTAAATGAAAATTTATTAAAATTTTTATATCAATGTAATGAGTGTAAAGGTGGAAACTGTCAGTGTGAGATTCAATTCACCATATTTTTCAAAATATATTTATTTTTTAAATTTTATAATTTTACTATGTTTTGATATCTTTTACTCTATATTTGTATTGTATTTCACTAAATAGGTAGGTGAAAGTATAATTTTTGTTTTATATCTTTTGGTGATAGAGTTTAATCAGCTAAGAGGGCATTGAGAACGGTGAAAGGATCAAAAAGAAAGAGACATGAGTCTTCTTTACCGTCTGTTTCAATCAACAGAGGCGAAAGATAATCTGCCGGTTATTCCAATTTTGTTTTCAGTCTCTAAGATCTACGAATAAAAGCCAGGGATGGATGGGACTTAGGCCGGTAGTTTTGAGTGGCACGGACCCGTTTCTCCGCCTCGCAAGAAACCAGTTCCCCTGTGCGCGCACAGTAGTCCTTGATAATATACCGTCACGGATCCAATGATAAATATGTCCCAACACGGTTATTACTCGTCAGGAAAATACAGCCGTGATAAACCTAATATTCTTCCTCTTGATTACACCTCTGGACGCCCGTTTTATGTTGCAACGTCGTAGAAACAGGCGTCTTTTTTTGACTCTAGTGAATATTTAATTTTTGGACTGATTCACAATTTTTGTGTGGTTTTCTTTCGTATATTTAATTTGAGAAACCCGGTCGATAGTCAATCGTATAGGCAAATTTGACTGACAACCTCAGGCCGACCTGTCCTTGATTCTGCCAGATCTACCATTGCATTCTACACAAACAATATAAAAAAATTAAAAAATAAAACACAAAACTTTGCCATATCAAAACAATGATAAATGTTCTAGGAATAGACCACAATTTCGATCGATTTAAATGAGTGACCAGGCCCTAGTGTTGTTTCGAAGAACACATTTTTGCTTTCCTAAATTTAATAGAATTTATAATGAGATTTAGGCCTTTTCCCAAATACTTGTGTCTTTGAATATTTGCCTGTTAGCGTTTGAATAAGAGTTCTGCTTTTTTCAAAAATGTTTGAGGCTGCCGGAATATAGAATAGAACAGAAGAATAAAAGGATAACAATGAGCCTCTACTCGTCCTGAGACTGTTGATAGTCCTACCCAATCATTTTTATTATTATTATTGCCCATAAGAGTCTATGGGAAATGTGTAAATTATGGAACAAAAATACGAAATTTTAATTAAAGTTTATAATTTAATATGTGGTGTTTTGTGACTGTTAGTTAATGATTATTCGGAGATGGTGAGATGCGGTCTGGTGTGACGTAGGTTTTAGAAAAATATTTTCTTTATCGTCCAACGTTTCGATCTTTATTGAGATCATCTTCGGGCTAAAAGTGTTTGTTTTCCGTGTAGATGCCCTGGGCACTCTCAACACGACTGAAAAGAATGACACATCTACACAGAAAACAAATACTTTGAGCACTGAAGATGATCACAATAAAGATCGAAACGTTGGCACGACAAAGAATATGTTTTTCTAAAACCTACGTCACACCAGACCGCATCTCACGATCTTCGAATAATTTATAATTTAAAATGAGATTTTGAATACATTTGGCCTTACAAATTAAGTAATTTAAAAGGATAAATTAAAGCTTTGTATGGCAGTAGGATAAATGAAAGCTTTGTATGGCAGTAGGATAAATGAGTGATGTTTGGAATCAGAGCTTTATATCTTATATAATTCAGAACATAGCTAACCTAAGATTTAAATGTTAGGCTGAAATGACCTTAGCCGTTAAAACGCCCTTAAAAATTAATAATAATAATAATAGTAGACCAGAAAAATAATTTTCAAATATAATTTAAATAGGAATTAAAAACCTCTCTTCAACCATTTCACTACACATTCCAAAATTAAAACATGAATTTCATTAAATTTATTAAAAAATAATTCTTATTTTTTTGCTATAAAAGTGTATAAAGTGAAAATTAAACTACGATATATGCTTTTAAATGTACAAAGTGGGAATGAATTTTGGTTTGTGCATCTAATTTATTAGCGCGAATGAAAGAGTTCCCCAATTATCCCGTGGATTGCTAACCAGACTTAACACATTTTATCTTGTTTATGTGTTTGTGTATATTTGGGTTCGTGTTATTTTACCCACAACTGACGCGACCCTAAGGTCCAAATAGGCTAGGAAGAGACCAAGGAAAATAAAGAGTCAGTTATCGTTATACCATATAACAACGGCTAGAAAAACTGAAAAATGAATAATTGGATTAGAGCTCAAAAAAGACAATAACTATATATATAACCTACCTAGTTTGGCCAATTGGACAACATAAATTATGTAATATTTTGCATCTGTACAAGATAGTTGCACAAACAAGTTATTTCTTCCGTTTTTTACCTATATGGATAATTTTCATTAGGTAAGTCATTTGTTAGTCCATTTCTGAAAATTTAGGATTTTATTTAACATACCCACGTTTCCATTATATTTTTCAGCGTAGTGTATTGTCTCATCTGATTACTTTTTTTTAAATCGCAATTCACATTTAGTTTTCTTTGTTTACGTTGTGTCCCAATCCCGCATGATTTTACAATAGATGCCGAAAGTAATAAATTTTAAGCATTATTTAAAAACAGCTTATATCGTCAACAAAAGACAATGAAATGTCATTTTTTCAAGTAAATATAATGCTTATAATTGATCAGATATATTTGATTCATAAGCAAATAAATAGGGCAATTAAACTGTGGGCCAATATATTTACATGTTTCAACAACTCAGAGACTTCTAGGGGTTTTATACATCCTTCAGCATAAGTTAGATTCCAGGCGATAACATTTCAGACCAACGAATGTAGTTTTTAAATGTAGGCTTCCTCACAATATCAGTCGTTTTTGAATGCATTCTTTCTAATTACATTCACTCATCCTTTACATGTACTGTATAAATAAATAATTGAGTGACAATGGTGTACTCAATATTGCATCATAGACACGCTAATAAATACGTTCACTCTCTTTCACACTTTTGACTAGGCTCATTAACGATGCCTTTTCTTTTTGATTATATTTTTTATTACTTTTCAGACTCTTAAGCCAGGATCGGGGTGGTCAGATAGATAAAATTAATTATGATACTCTGAACATGATAAAATACCTTATTTAGTGGTATAAGAGAAATATCCACTATATTGTTCCAGAAGAAAAGTTTTATTATTATTTTCGAAATATTTCAGAAAGCCTAATACCAGAGTAAATTATTGTATAAAAACAATTTTTAAGTTAATCACGTTCAACGGGTTTGTGAAGAAAATATTAATCAATCAACCGAAATGATTTGATAGAAGGCAAGCTCACACGTGAATGAGATTTCACCTAATGTTGCCAGCAGTTGTTCTTTCTGATTCATATTTTTGATTAATGGCTCGTTCAGAGAATGACAGTTATGACCATTTTCTAGGTCTATGTGTATAATTATTCTCGCCGTTTCTTGCACCAATGTAGCGGTACTGAGAACTGATGAGCCGAAGATTCTTAATTACCGAAATCAGACAAGCGTAGAAAGCTCGCGTAGGCGAGGAAGTTTTCAGAAAAGATTCTTTCCATCTTGTGTCAGGGTGAACGCTAGTAGTTGTTATGATCCGACAAGTGGTTCTCTAGGTAAACTATTAAGTGTTTTAGGGCCCCCCTTATTTTTAGATAAGGCCCGAGCTCCCCGGCGATAAATTATATCCCCGGGAAAAAACGAGGGAGAGGAAAGTGCTAGAGCCTGTCCCAACCGAAAAAAAAACTGTCACCCAGCTCTTTTCTTGCTGCCCTCCTTTCAAAGAAAATTAATGTATTCATTAACACCAATTTAATGCATAAAAAGACAATACTGCCTATGTAAAATTAGATGAAATAAAACAATAATCGAATATAGAAATTAAATAAACAACAGCACAAATTTTATAATTATTAAACATTTCACTTAAACTTTGTAAGATATTTTGTTAAAGCCTGAAATCAAATGATCACCTTACAAAGCGTACTAATCATTTCACAGAAGATCTAATAGAATCGGCACATCTTCATATTATTCCATCCCTTCGATAATAGTTTAATTAATAATTAAATTAATATAACAGTAATGTGTGTTGATTAGTGACCGTTAATCGATAATTCAGAAATCGTGAGATGCGGTGTGGTGTGATGTAGGTTTCAGAAAAACATTTTCTTTATCGTGCCAACGTTTCGATCTTTAATGAGATCATCTTCAGGGCCTGGGATTTAGTGAGTAGAAATACTTTGATTGAATATAAAAACTATATTTTACATTGTATAAATTCACTTTGCCACATCCTAAATGTATTTGTTAAATGTAAACAATGTTTGTACATCCCAGGCCCTGAAGATGATCTCAATAAAGATCGAAACGTTGGCACGATAAAGAAAATGTTTTTCTGAAACCTACATCACACCAGACCGCATCTCACGATTTCTGAATAATTATAACAGTAATATTATATGTAAGTGTATACTAGACGAAGAGAAAGAAAATAGGAAAAGTAAGTTAAAATTAAACATATATATATATATATATATATATATCTTACATCATTGGATAGAGATAATGGTGAGAGAGAGGGAGAGAGAGAGAGAGAGAAAGAGAGGGAAAGAGAGTGACGGAACAGAAACAGATCAAATGAGAGAGAAACGAACACATTTAAGAAAGAAAGTGAGAGAGTGAGTTGGGAAGAAAGGTAGATATATATTTATTATATATATTATATATTCATTATGTATAATTTGGTAGAAAGAGATTGATCGATTGATTTTATCACCCGAAGTTCGTTCTCTTGGACCTTTTTTACCACTTTATGTGAATAATATATTTTACATTATATTTGTTATGTATAATCCTTTGTGAGAGAGAGAGAGAGAGAGAGATGTAAAGAGGTATAAAATATATGATTTAGGCATTTTCAGTTTTCTACATAGGGTATAATTACATCATTAAAAGAAGATGAAATTTTGAACATTAGTTCATTTTTTATATTATTTTGGGTACGAATTGTATATAGGGAAAATATCTAAAATTTGATTTGTACTTTTAGTCAACTACAGTTTTAATATAAAGTATTGGATGAGATGAAAAAGTTAGTGTCACTAGCGGGATTCGAACCCAAACATTCGTTTAAATATACCGTGACTTCGATCCACTCGAGCACCACCTTCTCGCGATAGCTGAAGTGGTTAGACCGGCGGCGTGTTTAGCCAAAGGTCGTGGGTTCGAATCCCGCTCGTGACACTAGCTTTTTCATTTCAACCAAGACCTTAGAATAAAAGCGTAATTGATTAAAATAAATAATACATGTATTGATCTGTAGTTCCACTTCAACTGCCATAAACATGTTGTAAAAAATTTATTATTTCTAATGACGGTTGAGCTTGCTAATGGGATAAACTGTCGATATCGAAATCTGAGCTTTTTATTAAAAGTTGAATAACGCAAACAAAATTGGAAGGATTGATTTAAATCTAATTGGACATCTGGTAAAGCTATATCGGCTATCTCGTTCAATCTCCACTCCAAACGAATGAACGATATTCTTCGGTTAATCGCGACACCCTATCCGGCTGGGCCAGGAGTTTTTGCACCGTATCCTCAGGTTCAAGGATATCTTTCGCCCGGTTTTTCTCTGAATCGTTTTTTGCACTGTACCGCGAATTCAGGGTTTATGAGGATGTGGAATCTGCGGTCTACCCGAGTAAATGTCATAGATCGATTTCTCGCCTGGATAACAGCTCTAAACAAATTATTCCGAACAAACACCGGACGTTAAGGAGAAGTAGTTTTTTAATTCTAGCATTCGCATTCGCGTTAATAAATACTTTCTAGAACGGACTGACGGATAATTTTTTTCAATGCTCATTTCTAACCAGAAATGATGAATTAATGAAAGGATGTGATAAATTGGGCTTGAGTTTGTACAACAATTTGGGAAAACATAATATCCACACCAATCCTTAACAAAGGAACTAATACATTAACAAAACAATTACAAAATATCTATCAACACAAATTTAACGTACATTTTCAGTTATTACAAACCCTCATGTTTAATATGGAAATTTTGAAATTTTTAAATCACCCAAAGATCAAATGACAAAATAGAATGGAATAAAATTATATAACAAAGAAAAACTAGTGAATAAGGCATATTCGCAGGCTGATGTAATTGTGAAAATGTAACTGAAATGTTTTGACAAGAGGAAACGTCTTAAATCATTTTAAAATACAGGAGAGTAAAATGCAATTGATTTATTATGTCGATTATTTTTGTAGAATTACTGCTAAATTAACCATGAATAAATTAACATTTAGTTATATCCAGTATTCCGAATAAGGGTAAAATCACCACACAAGAAAATAAATAATACGGGCTGATGCAACAGGAAAAATATAAATGATGTCTGTATGACAATTGTTTTGGTTTTATGTCCCTTTAGTAACAAATAACAATATAAATCGCAGATATTTAACTGTAAAAACGCTAGAAATTAATAAATTAATGTCGATGTACAATATTGCATCATACAGTGCCATTACAAAATAAAAAAGAAGAAGCTTACATAACTTATATACTTATGTATTTCTTTACATATAAACTTTGTAAATATGGTTGATGAGAAAAGTACATTTAGAGAAGATGTGGTTAATAATCTTTCTCCCTATCTCTCCCTCTCTCTCTCTCTCTCTCTCTCTCCCCCCCCCTCTCTCTCTCTCTCTCTCTCATTTTTTCCTGTCTATCAGCCAATTTTTTATGTGTTAAACTTGTTACTTTTTTCTCTTTTTTTCACTCAATCTTTTCTTTACTCATTATTTTCCCTCTCTCTCTCTCTAATTTTATTCCTGTCTCTCAGCCACTTTTATATGTGTTAAACTTATTCTTTTTTTATCTTTTGTTCACTCAATCTTTCATTTACACATTTCTCTTTCTCACTCTCTCCCTCTCTCTCTCTCTCTCTCTCTCACTCTCTCTCTCATTTTCTTCCTGTCTCTCAGCCACTTTTTTGTATGTTAAACTTATTCCTTTTCTCTCTCTCTCTCTCTCTCTCTAATTTTCTTCCTGTTTCTCAGCCGTTTTTTTATTAGTTAAACTTATTCCTTTTTCTCTTTTGTTCACTCAATCTTTCCTTTACTCATTATTTTCTCTATGTCTCTAACTGTTTCTCACTTTTTCTGTTTATACATCTATTATTTGTCTGCCATTTGTAAATTATCGTTCGGTTGCTTTCTAAAATTTTCTCTAACAAGAACGTAATTATACACTGAGAAGGGGAAAAACCTTATAATTTTCATTTTTTGTTATTTATTGGATTTTTTAAAGAAAAATATAAGATAAATCTCCAAATTACACTGAGTAAAACAATTTTTCTAAAAATGTTGTTCTAGAGACAATGAAGAAACTATTCAATTCAGTACGGAGTATTTTTTTCCTTTGTGTTGATAACTGGTTGAATGTAGTTCTGTGGAATATTTTCATACTCAACCAACAGCGCCAATCATCAAATTTTCTGGCATCACCGGGCGCCTTTTCACCCACTTTGATTCGTCCCAAAGTTGTTTGATATGATTTAAGTCGGGACTACATGGTGGCCACTCTAAACATTGAATTGAAGCCCGTTCTAAGGAACATATTTTTTTGATAACACATCTTCCATGTTTAGCTGTTAGAGAGCCCTCGATGAAATCAAGTTTGTGCGACCTTCCATAGAAATGCATGCCCAAACCATAACACCACCACTTCCATATCTTTCCCGGTGTGAAAATGTTGCTCTCCTGTTGTTCTCAAAACCTTCTCTTGGCCCCCAGAGAACTTAAAAACCTGGATTCATATAAAATATCTGCTCAGGCCAATTGATGTGATTTCTTGCGAAACTTAACAGAGCTCTTCCGTGCCTTCTCAGGCCGATGGCAGGCCTTCTCGCATATAATCCAGCTTCTGAAATTCTTCGCTTTACAGTGCGAAAACTGACGTTAACATTTATTACTTGTTGAAGATGTTGTTTGATCTCACCAAGTAGTATGTCGATTGGAAATTCGAAACATTCGAAACAAAAAGCCATCTTCTCTCTGAGAACTGACACGATGGCGTCCTGATCCAGACTTCTTGAGTAACCTCCTGTTCCTTGGTATCGATGAAAGACCTGACTATGGAAAGATTTATTTACAATATCCAAATACGGACCAAATGTTGTAAAATAATTAATAGAGGATTGTCTAAGACATAATTAAAAAGATTAAGTGTGGCCAATTTTTTGCCTCTCAGTGTAGTACAGTAGTTTACGGCTAAGCAGTAACCAATTCAGAAAACATCTATCTGTCAGATATGTTTAATATTTTGTATACGTTTTGTAAGTAGTTCTTGTCCAGCCATTCAACATAAATTAGAGATATTGTAGTCTATAGTGCAATTTTGAAATAAAAAAGATACATCGGTTCTACAAGAATATCGATTACTAAAAAATGTCTTTCGGATAATTCAAAGGTTAATATACGCTTTAAATGATTGTCTCGCGACTATTATTGAAAAACAAATGATTTTGAATTGTTGATAATTTCCAATTCATTGCTTGAGGTGGTATAGGTCAATGAGCGAAATGCCCCACACTATATTCAGGTGAATTTAATTCTTGTAGGTGTACGATTTAAAATTTGACCCTGGTTGTAAGTAGCGTTTCCGGCAGAAAATTGGCCGCAGGTGGTTAATTGGGAATGGCCGTTAAATTTCGAATTTGCCCGTTTCAGAGACGGAGGCAGGAAGAGGAGTTTTACCCGAGGGTCCCCCCAATAAAATATCGTTGAGGATGGGGGGAGGAGGAGGCCGCTTGTAAAGTTTAACGATTCTGACGTGACCCATAAGCGAAACTGCATCTCGGCTCGTGGGGGAGGGAGCAGAAGAGGTGAAAAGAGAAGAAGGGATAAACTAGAAGAAAGCCGGCAACAGCGCTCACACCTGTGCATCGCCCCAGGTGAGTGGGAGAGGAGCTGATGAAAAAAAAAACTGAGAGAGAGAAAAAGAAAAAGGAAGAAAAAAAGAAGAACACGGCTACAAAAAGAAAATGAGGGTGCTCGGCCGGGAGGGGAGAGGTCATGAGCACAATAATAATACAGTAGCTACTGTTCGGCGACCAACAAATCTCTTCTGTAGGGCAATTGTCTTGTGCGTCCGTGGCGCGTGGATTACGCCTTTCTCTTCCATTTCCTTCTCATCCTTTAAAAACAAAATAAAATACGCATATTATTTATATATTTAATTAACTTACATCAAAATTAATTTAAAAAAATATATAATCTTGACAACGCTATTACTATATTAATTAAAAAATAAATATGGCACATATATTTTACAATACACATAAAAATGTTGTACAACTACGAACTCATAAAGGAATTAATTTTTATGTATATTATTTAATTTTAATATATAGATTTTTAGTCTGACTTGTTCGTTTATTCTTGTTTCCTCTTAAATCTATGTAAAGAACATCATAATATTTAGTCAGCTTTGGTTTACAATTTTCTTCATAAAAATGATCTTTTTAAATTGGTTATTTTTTTACTGTAAAGTCATATGTAGCACATACTGTGGAATCAAGTGCACAAACGCAATTGAACCTATACACAGAAAATAAAGAGCTCAACATAGCAACCAGCCTACATAACATTATTTAAATTTAACCTATAATAAAATAAATGATATTATGTTTATTCTGTTCGTAAAACAACAAAAACTATAAATATACACGATAAATCAATTATATATTGTATTCACTAATTTCGTGGTCCGCTTGACCAATTAACATATTACAATCAATTAAGGTTTTTAGTTGAGATAAAAAGTCAATGGCACGAGCGGGATTCGAACCCACGATCTTCGGCTTGATACACCGCTGCTCGACCACTTGAGCTATCGTGACCTCGATCCACTCGGACACTAACTTCCCATCTCAACCCAACCTTTCGAATTTTCTCTCCTTTTTGCATGCATACAACACGATAGCTCAAGTGGTAGAGCAGCGGCGTATCAAGCCGAAGATCGTGGGTTCGAATCCCGCTCGTGCCATTGACTTTTTTATCTCAACTAAAAACCTTAATTAATTGTAATATATATTGTATTATAACATATTTTTTATCCCTTTACTAACCCTGTGACATCTGTAGTCAACTTATTCTGAAAAATACATAATAACAAAGCAGAAAATGTAACGAATATTGAGGAAATAATTTTAACTATATATATAAAATTTAATATTCTCCCACTTTTATGTATATTTTTAATCCCAATTGAGTCCTCCTGTGCGTTGGTAACAATATATGCATTATTATTTGGATATAGTGAGATGCGGTCTGTGTGACGTAGGTTTTAGAAAAACATTTTCTTTATCGTGCCAGCGTTTCGATATTTATTGAGATCATCTTCAGAGCCTGGGATTTATAAACATTGTTTAAATTTTACAAATATATTTAGGATGTGGAAAAAAATGAATTTATACAATCCTAGAAATTTTAGATTCAATAAAAGTATTTGCATTCACGCAAAGTGTTTTTCTGTGTATACTTTGAGTGACAAATACTTTGAATCTAGAATTTCTAGCATTGTATAATTTCATTTTTTTCACATCCTACACATATTTGTAAAGTTAAGCAACGTTTATAAATCTCAGGCTCTGAAGATGATCTCAATAAAGATCGAAACGTTCGCACGATAAAGAAAATGTTGTTCTAAAAAATACGTCACACCAGACGGCATCTCACGATCTCCAAATAATCATCAACTAACGGTCACTAAACACCACACAATATATCGATAGTTTTATTAGTATTTCATTCCTTATTTATAGTACACAAATGTTACAGAACATATAAAAAAAATTATAAACCAAATTGAACAGGGAAGGAAATAAAAATATTGAACAAAGAGACAAATGACCGATGATATTTGATGTAAGCTGCCTATGTAACTATAAACTTCATATGTATATGAAAACAACAGAAAAATCAGTGTTATTCCCACATTTATTTTTTAGTACATTATTAAGGGTCGGCATTATGTGACACAATGAAAATTAAATAAATTAGATTATTGGATATGGCTTTCATACAATGTCGCAACGCAAAGCCCCGCAGGGTATTTAATTTTGATTCACTATAATTACTAGTAATTAATTAAGGTTTTAAGTTGAGATAAAAAAGTCAGTTTATACCTAATCTTGAAGTTATATATCATATACAAAATACTGCATTGTCCTTTTGAATTTTCCCTCCTTTTTGCCATTTTTCAAATGTCGTGTAATCTATTTGATTCTCGGCGACAAGTGAAATGGCCACGGAGAGCTTTAGTAATTAATTGAATGATATTAATTGGTCAAGCGTACCACGAAAAATCGTGAATTACTAGTAATATTGAGCAACCTTTCTGTCAAGATTATTTCACCAGGAAACAGTAAACTAATGTTTAAAACATTGTGGAAGTAGATTTCGTGAGACGAGAAAAAATTGAGGATGAGCTGATTTGAACAAAACTAGATAATACCTGACAAAACAAGAGTCGAGAGGAAGACATAAAACTCGTTCCGCTTCGAACACGTAATGAATAACTGTTAATACGGACGCAGGGACCGGTCTTGATTATCTGAATATTTATGGGAACAACCCATTTCGTATCATAACGATACAAAATGTTTATGTTTGATTTTTTACTGGGACAACATTGGCGCCAGTGGGGACGTCGTGATTCTTTCGTTTTATTTTAACAAATTGAAACCGCCTTTCGCAAACAAGGCCTCTGGTAAACAAAACAAAACCAGTTTGAGATAAGTTGTTTTTTTTATAATACAGAAAACAAATCTTGACATTTCAGTATATAAAGTAGTAGTAAGTGTAAATAGTATGTAACGTGAGAAGTAGAAAATATTATAAAAAACACAGACGAAAGTGTAGTGAGAGGGAGAAAAAGTGGGAGAGAAAGAAAGTGAGAAGTGGTGAGAGTGTGAGAGGTAAGCAATAGAGAAAAAGAGGGAGTGGGAGGGAGAGGGAAGGAGGGAGGGAGAGAGAGAGAGAGAGAGATTGAGAAGGAAGGTGGGTAAAGGGTAGCGGTAGGAAAGAGCGGAGCGAGAGTGGGATAGTAAAAGACTATTAGAGGGATGAAGAGAGAGAGAGAAAGAGAGAAAGATTGAGAGAGAGAGCGAGAGAGAGGGGGGAAGGGAGAGCGAGTGAGAGTGAGCCAAGAGAGAGCAAGAGTGTGATAGAAAGTTTAGTTATGTTTTTAGTTTATTTGAAATATGACGAGGAAAAAGTAAAATTCTGTTATTCGGATTAGTTATACAATCGGTACTTTTTGAAAAACAAGCACATTATTGCAACTGTAAACAAACTTAGGAAAACGAAATAAATACATAATTTATAATGGTTAACAACTTTTTTAGTCGACATTTTTATGATGTTCCTTTCGTATTTTTCTTCTTTGGCTGAAACCCACATTGGTGCTTTTTCGATCTTTGTAAAGGAACGGTTCAGTGAAAAGTTCTAGAAGCAGTTTATCAAGTGGAAAGTCATAAATATGGATGCTTTTTTTTCTTCTTGTTTATTTATATCAATATTAACCGAAATAAGCTGTTCTCATAATGAGTATTCAGATATTCAAGACCGGTAGCGCGGTGCTTGGATTAACAGTTAGTCTCCTGCGTTTGAAACCGATCAGGATTTATGTATTCTACCCGGTCCTTGTTTTGTCATGTCCTCCCCCTGGAAAGACAATGAGGAGGGCGGCCGGGGCGAGACAAATCCGTTGCTTCCTCAAGGCACCGTGTTTGTATTGCTTTGTGTCGCCTAACTGATATTAACAGTGCCCTATGAAAGACCTTCTACCTGTCCTAATTTATCTCCTCCCAGGTGCCTTTTTTGTCCCTTCTGTACTTTTTCTGCGTTTTTACCCCTCGACAACCCCGAACGTCACCCGTTTACAAACTGTCATTGCCTAAGAAGCACAACTCTATGTGATTGACGAGTTAAACATGGTTACGGCTTGAAAAAAATGGTCAAAATTCATTATCAAATTATTTTAATACGAATTTCAATTTTTAACAATAATTTTTATTGCCGGATTTCTTCAGATTCTTTTCCTATCTTCGCTGTTTTGGTCGGTCACACAAATTTGGCTTTTACCATTCACAGAGTGCATCCTTATGCACGGGTAAACTTACGCCAATCAATCAAGTTTCAAATTAAAGTTAAGTATGACTGATGTTGTTTGATAAACAATTCGTTTAATTAAAAACCTTTATCTTTTTAGCAGGACAGCATAGAATAAAACGATAGACTGTTAGAAAAAAAGCAAAAGAAAAGAAAACACGTTTATAAAAGTGAACGGCCCGAAATCAAATCATGGATCCATCAATTTCCTATATTACTCCCAATTATCTACAATCTCCGAATGTAGTGGTGGTTACATGCCCACCCCAAAGAGTACACATCGAGATTAGAAGGAGAGATGAACACGTGAATTATAGAAGTGATGTTGACTGTGAACTTTATGGCTGACTATTAAGCTTCTTTATAGATAACTATATGCATTACATAATCAATCATGTCGAATCCCTACTGCCACTTTTTCTGCTAAGAAAAAATATGATCGTGGCGAAGTGAAATTAATTTCATCTGAGATTAACTATTTTTCAATGAAAGCATAGCAAAGCTAAACGAACCCTAATATATAAATAACAAGAACTGATCAACAATTTATTAACACTAGAATGAAAAATATGATGAAAGATGAACTCTAATTTGTTGGTTTAAGACTAACCAATCAGCATATTAAGAAAGCTAGCAAGAAAACAATTCAGAAAACTGCTTTCTAAGTGATATTTGACTTCAATCTTTGATGTGTTTTAAAGAGAGATTCTGGTAATGAATAACTTATGTATACATATGTTCAGCTTGTATAGTTATGTTCAGTATTGTATATTTTGAATAAATTTACGATATTTTAAAATTTTGATCTTGACGATTCTTTAAGCTTTAATTTATTGTCTTAATGGAAACTGGTTTTCCAAATTTTTATTCGGAAGGAAGCACTTCGTTTTTTCTTTTCAAGTCAACCTTTCTCAGGTCGGATCCGGTTTAAAAAAATGAAAACGATATTTACAAAAATAAGAGTGGAGGGGCGTCGGTGGTCGGTTTTGAGCTGTTCATCCGATCTATAAACGCTACGTTTCGAGTAAGAAGCAGAAGAACAAAAATTCTTGTGACGTAACATATAAGATAACGAAAAGTAGAAAGCCCTCTGACAAACAAGCCGCAATGATAGAGCCAAAATGATCGGTATGGGTCAAATTACAGATTCCCCAGGATGAAAGCACTAGGCCACGATAAATCATTGAATTTCTTTCATGATTGGAGATAAAAAGTAGAACTCATAAAACTGAAAATAGCAAAAGATCAATCAGCGTTGAGATTTGTGTCAATTAATTAATCTTTATGTGAGGTATCGGTTGAAATGAAAAAGTTAGTGTCACGAGCAGGATTCGAACCGACGACCTTCGGCTTGGGGTTAGAATCCTGCTCGTGACACTAACTTTTTCATTTCAACCAATACCATACATAAAGATTAAATTGAAAGAAGTTATTTGGTCAATTGGACCACGAAATATAATAGGTTGAGATTTGTGTTTAATTTATTGTGAGATTTCTTCATGTTGTCTTCGAGTGTGGGATAAACCTTAAAATTAGGTCAATAACTATCATTGTGATCTGCCAATATTTAATACCAAAATATTTCTGCCTATGGCTCTAGTCCTTCTTCAGGGTTGCTGTTGGTTCTTGGTCTGAAGAACCTCTGAAGGTATTTGTCCTCTGTCCTCTGAAGGTATTTTTTTGCTTTATAACCGCAAGTCTATAAAATAATATGTTTACAGCTAGGTAATTTATATACAAAAATTGTTGGTATTTTGGCTAATTTTCCAAAGATAGTACAATGTCCTATACACCACGCCAAACATATTTTGAGTCTATTCTTTTTAAAATTGTCAATAATTTGAATGATATGAACGATTAATATAACATATAATTCTTCTGTTTAATATCAATGTTGGAAACGCTTTAAATGTATCATTTTTCTCTTTTTAATTTTTTTTACAAACTAATCATTATTTTAAGTGAAAGAAGAACTCGTCCAGTTTGCAGGTTGATGGTCCTGATGATGAATCAGGTTAATGAATGATATAAAACGACCAAACAACATTATCATTATTTGATATATTAGAAATCTAACCAATTAACTATATTGTGCTTGTTTTATGGTCGTGTACTTATTTTAGTTTTGTTAATAAGTCCCCATTCAGATTTAAGATAATGTCAAAGGATGAAGTTGTACACGTCCATTTTCGTATTTGCTCTATCTTGAGATCTTGCTTAACATTTATCAAGATCGTCAGCCATCTTGAAAACTAGACGTGTTTATATTGATTTACATGTTAGAACATTACTGAATGAATTGTATTGTTATTTGAATTTATTCCGATAACGATGAGCACAGCCAGCTTGAATACGGCCAAAAGATTTTAGGATCAGATAATGAAAAGTGAAATGCGCAGACGATTTCATTTCGGAGTACAGTTAAGCACGGGAAGGGGGCTCGGGTGCCCAAAAAGAAGACAGACAGAAAAAAAGGGTTATTGGCCGTGGCGAGTAGTGTCTGACCTATTATAGCCCCCTCTTCAACCTCGGTTCTACTACCTACGTGATCCCCGAGGAGGAGGGGAAAAAATAAATCTAGTCAAACCCCAACTAGTTAATTGTACGGCTGATGATGGTATACATTACGTGGGGGCTATTTAATACCCGCCGTGGACCCTAAATGATAGGCGAGGCCCAGTTGCCCCACGGGGCGAATATACAGGGTAACGCGAAGATAACAAAGCCCTAAGTGAAAACCCCTGTAGACACGATATTCTCCCGCCTGCCGTTGCGAAACACTCTGTCCGTTTTATGAAGATGCACTGATGCAACTCTTGGGCGGACAGGTTCGTTTATGACTCCGGCCGATAAACCTTTTTTGCATAATGCCGGTCAATGTTCTTGTCGTATCAAATCATAAAATAAACAATGGATGGGTGTGAGTTGATGGCTCGGTTTCGGACTATACCATTGTTCGCGAGTTGATGAACCCGTGTCAGATGTGGTTTGTCACCTTTCGGAAAAAGACCCATACGTGCTCACTTTACTGTCAATTTTTTCTGGTGTGGACAAGTAACTATAACCGAATAGTTATATCCAGCGAATCGCCCGGTACTTAGACTCATTTCTGCGATCTCAGTTTTTTGCGATTCGTTCAATTGTTCAGTCACCTCAGTTTATGCCGATTATCGCAACGTAAACGAAAATCTATTGAACATTTATTGCAACACATAGACTCTTCTGCGTTCGAAAATTTTAAAAAGTCAAGAGATGTGCTCCTATTCAACCGTAGTTTATAATCTTCTTAGTTTGCTTTTCAATTTTTTCCTCTTCCACTGATGAAACACCAACAAAAAGGCTAAATAATATTTTTGTAAACCCTTTTTCCATCCCAACAAGAACTACCGAGGGAACTGACAAAGTGAAGAAAAACTGTACTATGAGTGCTCAAATTACAACCTTGGTTTAAATTTTTATTGCTCCGCTAATGAAGGAACAACAACCAATTTTTTCGGGGCCCAACCAGCAACGGGAATTGACTCACCTAAAAGAAATACTGGAACTATGAACATGTTCATCTTTTCCTTTTTTTTGGTAGATTTTATTCTTCATCTATCGGTGAAACAGCAATAAAAAGACTAAATTCTAATTTTTGTCAACATTTTGAGCGGCTCGAATCGGCCAGGGGACCTAACAAAACAGTAAGAAAAGATTAGTAAACCCCAAAAAAACAAAACTGAAAAATATACTGAAAATTTCTGTGCTTCTTTTTAACCTGCATTCATAAAATTTATTGGTACTTTTTATTGTTTTTCACCTCCAACCTTTGGAATAGTAACATAGTAACCACAAGGTTAAATACTATTTTTAGCAACCCTTTTGACACAATAATAATTAATTTAGAATCAAATTGGAAAACTACCATAAAATGGTTCATAGATTTAGCATAAACTGAACTTGTTCAGTGTTCTTCATCAACCTTGGTTCATACGCAGTTTTTGTTCCTCCATTGATGAAATCGCCACGAAAACTACTACCAGCTATGTACTAACTTTCGGCGTCCTTTTAGGGACACTACCCAGCACGGGAAACTGACAAAACTGAATAAACAAAACAAATTTAAAAAAAAACAAAAAAAAAACTGAACATGTTCCATAAACAGAGTGATTCCAATAATATGGGAACATGTTCGTGCTGGTTAGTATATATACAATATATAGTATATAAATATATATATATTCATATATTATTGGAACATGTTCAGTTTATGGTTGTTTTTTTTGTTTTTTTAATTTGTTTTGTTTATTCTGAATAAACAAAACAAATTAAAAAAACAAAAAAAACAACCATAAACTGAACATGTTCCAATAATATATGAATATATATATATTTATATACTATATATTGTATATATACTAACCAGCACGAACATGTTCCCATATTATTGGAATCACTCTGTTTATGGAACATGTTCAGTTTTTTTTTTGTTTTTTTTTAAATTTGTTTTGTTTATTCAGTTTTGTCAGTTTCCCGTGCCGGTTGGTATATATATATATATATATATATATACATATATATATATATTCATATATCATTGGAATCCCTCTTTTTATGGAACATTTTCAGTTTAAGGTTTTTTTTTTTTTTTTTTTTTAATTTGTTTTGTTTATTCAGTTTTGACAGTTTCCTGTGCTGGTTGGTATATATATATATATATATATATATATATATTCATATATCATTGGAATCACTCTGTTTATGGAACATGTTCAGTTTAAGGTTCAGTTTTTTTTTTTTTTTATTTGTTTTGTTTATTCAGTTTTGTCAGTTTCCCGTGCTGGTTGGTATATATATATATATATATATATATATATATATTCATATATTATAGGAATCACTCTGTTTATGGAACATATTCATTTTATGGTTCAGTTACATCCATTAGAAAGAGATGTTCCAGAGTTTCCTGTGTGGATTCTTACAAACAGTCAGATCAGAGGGTGTTAATATAACAACTTATATTGCAATTTTTATTTTATTTATTTTTGTAAAAAATGAAAAAATTAGGATTAGTTGAGACATAAAATAACCTAGAAGAGATCATTCAGTAAAAAAATATAATAAAAGCAATCCATCATTTGATATAATAAATAAAATTTATCGTATAAAAAATCATGTATGTACATACATCTCTACGAAGCAAAGATAAATCAATGAAGTCCGTATTTGTTTTCAGTTGAAGTTCCGCCCATAAAATCATAAATCTTGAACGCATTATTATTCCACCATTTCAGCCATTATGGTATTTGTATACGTTTGATCTGATACAAGGAACATTGGATCTGATGGTTGTGAAGTTAATCCACTAAGTATTTGCATAATTTATGACATAAGCCTGACTTTTAATTAATGAATGGATGCACAAGCATCGTGACATTGAACAACTACCACACTAACAAACTAAAATTATACATTGTTGCTTAGAAAAAGCTCTTGCACAAAAATTATTTATTGTTTTAATGATCGTTCTATTTTAAATATTTATGAATAATCAATTGGATAAAATATGTTTTTCAGTCACCATCTTTCTAATTGTTAGCACGGTTTGCATCGAATCTGGTAAGTCAGTGTTAATAGGCCGACAATATCCTTGACACCAGGCTACATAACATGGACAAAGACCAGAGAGAAATCTTGTTGCATATAATATGTAAAACGACCTTTCAGCAGGACGTATGCTAAGAACGGTTGTAAATCCCGAGATTAAATGTTACGAGGCTTGGTAGTGTTGTAGTAAAGCGGGATTATGGATTTTTTTAAACTTCACTGCTATGAAGTACAACGGACAAGATTGCCCTGCAACATTATTGTCCAATGGGTCTATATATAACTTAACAAAAGACGGAAATGGAATTGAAATTAAATTTAAACTGACAAATTATTATAAGAAATTAATTTTAAAGCATCGTCTTGAAAGAAAAAAAACATTATTACGTAAAATGATTATACGAAGGTCGTGAGATGCGGTCCGGTGTGACGTCGGTTTTAGAAAAACTTTTCTTTATCGTGCCAACGTTTCGATCTTTATTGAGATCATCGTCTGGGCTCAAAGTGTTTGTTTTCCATGTAGATGGGTCAATCATTCTTGTCTGTTCTGTTGAGGAAAACAAACACTTTGAGCCCTGAAGATGATCTCAATAAAGATCGAAACGTTGGCGCCATAAAGAAAATGTTTTTCACAATTACGTAAAACGATTATTCGAAGATCGTGAGATGCGGTTCGGCGTGACGTAGTGTTTTAGAAAAACATTTTCTTTATGGTGCCAACGTTTCGATCTTTATTGAGATCATCGTCAGGGCTCAAAGTGTTTGTTTTCCGTGTAGATGGGTCAATCATTCTTGTCTGTCCTGTTGAGGAAAACAAACACTTTGAGCCCTGAAGATGATCTCAATAAAGATCGAAACGTTGGCGCCATAAAGAAAATGTTTTTCACAATTACGTAAAACGATTATTCGAAGATCGTGAGATGCGGTTCGGCGTGACGTAGTGTTTTAGAAAAACATTTTCTTTATGGTGCCAACGTTTCGATCTTTATTGAGATCATCGTCAGGGCTCAAAGTGTTTGTTTTCCGTGTAGATGGGTCAATCATTCTTGTCTGTCCTGTTGAGGAAAACAAACACTTTGAGCCCTGAAGATGATCTCAAGAAAGATCGAAACGTTGGCACCATAAAGAAAATGTTTTTCATAATTACGTAAAACGATTATTTGGAGGTCGTGAGATGCGGTTCGGCGTGACGTAGTGTTTTAGAAAAACATTTTCTTTATCGAGCCAACGTTTCAATCTTTATTGAGATCATTGTCAGGGCTCAAAGTGTTTGTTTTCCGTGTAGACGTGTCATTCTTGCCCACTTGAGAGCCCACTCTCAACACGACACACATGAATGACACCTCTGCACAGAAAAATCTCACTTTGAGCCCTGAAGATGATCTCAATAAAGATCGAAACGTTGGCGCGATAATGAAATTTTTTTCTAAAACCTACGTCACACCAGACCGCATCTCACGATCTTCGAATAATCATTGGTCACTTAACATCACACATTACGTAAAACATTTCCAAAACAATCTAAACAATGCAACATGAAAATTTGATTCTTTGTTAAACATCCTGTTTAATTTAGTGAAACCTATTAACTTTATTAACTTCATTTTTAGTACAACCATTTGAGTATTTTAACTAGGATAGGTGTTTTTTCGGCACTTTTAAAATACAAATCTCTATTAAAGTGAGGGACTAATTTGGAGATTTCACGGTCCATAAATTATGCATGGAGAAAAAGGATAAATGTTCTCTTCCGAAGCGGGTAGGAGGCAAGTGGGTAAATGTAGGACGTTGCCTCTAATTTAGCGAACCATGACCTGTTTACTAACGCTGACTCTTCCTCTCAGCTGAGGTACCGCTGAGTTGGAACAGCCCAAACCTGTTTCCAGCTTCTTTCCCGTCCACGTCTTTTCCTTTTTCAACTAGCTGGGGAGACGGCAATCGATGCCGTGGCGAATAATACGCACATGTCGATGAAAACGACGTTTTAGAGGAATATCGTTCGGCTATTTCGTACCGGTGGATGGAGGTCAGAACCTATAAAAACAAATAAACGTCAAACGGCGGTTTATTTTGTTTAGAACGCCTTGTTGATTCTCGCCGCGGGCACTTGGAAACCTTCCATCTTATTACGCTTTAACAAGCAGCTGGTTTTGGGTCAAAATCCTTGCTAAACAAACAGACAAACTCTATTCTTCTTCAGACATTCAATTGTGAGAATGATTTCAATAATATGTTAATATATATTTGTAACTCTAGAGCAAATAGGCACGACAAAGATCCAGTGTCGATTTGACCATTTTGAAAAGAGCCTACAAGATAAAATAGAAAATATCATCAAATCAGTTTCCTTTTTATTGTCCCATTTTTTCCTCGTAACTGGTTAGGTATGTTTCATTTTGAATAATCGTATTGTGTATATTGTATTTACAATTTTTAACATAAAAGAAAAAAGATTTTACATTAATTTATTTAGAAATCGTGAGATGCCGTCTGGAGTGATGTAGGTTTCAGAAAAACATTTTCTTTATCGTGTCAACGTTTCGATCTTTATTGAGATCATCTTCAGGGCTCAAAGTGTTTGTCTTCTGTGTAATTGTGCCATTCTTACGTGTGTCGAGAGTGCCCACGACACGACACGACACGCAAGAATGGCACAATTACACAGAAGACAAACACTTTGAGCCCTGAAGATGATCTCAATAAAGATCGAAACGTGGCACGATAAAGAAAATGTTTTTCTGAAATCTACATCACACCAGACCGCATCTCACGATTTCTAAATAAATATCGATTAACGGTCACTAATCACCACACATTTTACATTAATTTATTTTTGTTAAAATTCGAGAGAGAATGTGGTTTGAAAGTTTAAAAATTAGTATTAACAGGAGTGTTCCTGCGCACCTTTAAATTAAGGTATTCTTACTATAAATCTCTCGAAAAAAAATTTATATTTCTGTCATAAACAATTATTGTCTTTGTTTCTCAAAAATTATGAAATTAAAATAAAAACAATTAAATTAAATTAAAAAAGACAAAAAAATAAGTTTTTCATTCTCACCACACCTTGAGAGGTTCTAGATATTATTCTTTTACGAGGCGTTAACTGAACAATAATAAATAATTATATGAATTAATAGACACTGGAAGTTCATTTAATTTTCTTTTTAACAGTTAGTATACCAATTTAAATTTCGTTCCTTAAATGTGCTTATACTCTAATTTCAAAGTATTAAGGTTTTTAGTTGAGATAAGAAATTCAGTATCACAAGCGGGATTCGAACCCACGACCTTTGGCTAGATACGCCGCTACCACTTGAGCTACCGTGACTTCGACTCCCTCGGCCACTAACTTCCCATCTCAACCTCACATTTTGAATTTTTCCTCCTTTTTGCCATTTGCCATTTAAAAACCTTAATTAATTGAAAGATATAAATTGGTCAAGCGGACCACGAAAACTAGTGAATTTAACTTGTTTCAAATTTTTACCTATTTTCGAAAAAAATTAAACACGGTCTTTTGGCTCAGTTTAACATCAAAATTTCAAATACATCCTGACAAATCATATTATATGTTTTTTACGCTGGAAACAATTGTGCCATCGGATTTTGAATTGGTCAAAAAATGACAAAGTTGTGACAGACAGTTTGAAAACAAGCGTTCCATTTGTTTCGTTGTTAATTCCAAAAATTTGCTTCTTGACTAAAGTAAACACTATCGTCTTCATTGTTGTTTGTCAAATCCACATTACCAGAGCAAACCTTAATTCTTGGAAGTAAATATATTTTACAATTATATCTACTTGTTACATTCCGTATTCCATTCGAAATGAACCAAAAAGCATATTTTTCCGATCAACCGAATGTTGATATGTACGTATGTGTAGGGGTTAAAATTTTAAAGTTGAACTAGGGCTTAGGTACCCTGTATAATTTTTCTCGAAAATACGTAAAACTTTGAAAGTAGACTAAAAATATTAAACACGTATTTTTTAATTTTTTTAACACAAAAGCAAAGAAGATTTTACATTTATTTATTTTTCGTATAATTTTAAAGAGAACTTAGTTTTAACGTTTGTTCTTTTAAATCCCAATAATAATATCTATATTTATGTTATAAACAATTATTGATTTTGTTTTCGTTTTTCAAAAATTTAAAATTAAAATTAAAACAATTCAATTAAATGAAAAACACTAATTTTGTTATGTTATTCCTACAACAAATTATTATTTTACGAGGTCTGAATTGAACAATTATTTAATTATTATTTTTTTATCTTACGAGGGTTCGCAACAGCAGAGGTCATATAAAACCTCAGGGTACCGGTGTTTTTGAAAAAAAGCCCATTTGTAAGTAAGTCGGTTCGAATGCAGGGCCGCTGGATTCGAACCCGGGACCTTCATCTTACAGTGATGAGCGCCTTGGAATTGAACAATTATCATTTCATAGAAATTGAAATTTCGTTTAATTTTTTCAAACAGTAATATTCCAAATTAAATTTAGTTTTTAAATCAATTTATTCTCTAGTGGAAATAATAGGAGGAAGTAATATTTTACTTGTTGGGCCACGTCATGAGTAGGAAAGTCTGTTTCTTTTTCCTTTCAGGTAGAAAAAATTTAAGAATTATACATATATTTTAGACTCTTTTTATTTATTCATTGCAAATGGTTAAAGCCTAACATATAGTTTTACATATTTCCTTGTTTACTGGTGTACCTTAGATCCGCAAGTACCGTATTTAAAACGAATGGGGTTTTAGAAACTTCCTTTATTAGTACTTCGATTTTTATTGATCTAAGTGCTTCAATACTGTAATTTTAATTTTTTATTGAGTTCGGTGTAATGGAGAGATTTACGAATAGAACGTTCAGAAACGGATTTTTCATTTTACTTAGCATGCTCGAAACGTTAGGGTTTGTTGTTGAAGTTGTCATCATGAACAGTCTGACAGGAAAAGTGGCCCACGTGCATGAATCGCATGAGTCTAATTGCCCGTTGAAGACTGAAAGGAGGGGAACACAATCCGTTGAAAGGCTCACTTTTACGTCGGTATATCAAAAATATAAATTTATAAATTTAAAAAAAAATTAGGCTTATTGGCATATTAGCAGAGCGTATCAAAGGGTTCAAGGCAGAAATCGGATTATCATCTTAATTAATTCCGCAATTTCAATAACAAATTCAGACGTTCTGACGAGAAAATACAGTTTATCTCCGCATTTCATAAATACGAACGGCAATTGAATAATATTGCCTCGTTTTAAATAAACGAGGAACATTAATGTCTCTTTGGCCCGACAACTGACATTGGCCCTCTCTTAAACGTAATTTACGACATCGTTAAAGCATCAAGAAAGAAAAGAAGTTGTGTCACAATTTATCTCTCCTCTTTTCCGTTTATTGGAAAATATAAATTTTCGATTTTTACTGCTTAACATACACAAACAGAGAAAAACAAACTCATCCTCACTAATCTTTTCCAACGAGTAACGTAAGAAACGCGTTTTTACGATTGTAACTGTAAACAATAATTACATGATCACACATCTTACATGACAAAAAAGCTTTATTTTGTGCTGTACAAGCGGGATTCGAACCCACGATCTTCGGCTAAATACGCTGCTGCTCTACCACTTGAGCTATCGTGACTTCGATCCACTTGGACACCATCTTCCTATCTCAACCTACAACCTTTCGAATTTTCCTTTTTTTTCCATTTTTTAAATGTCGTGTAACAAGGATTCTATTCTCGGCGACTTTGGAAGTGGCCACGGGGAGGTGTTAGTGATGTTATACTTCCTTTTACTTATTAAATCCATTATATTTAGTGGTTTATTGATCAAATTACTTCTTTCAATTAATTAAACTTAATAACTTCTTTTTCCCACCTCAACCCAACCTTTCGAATTTTCCCTCCTTTTTGCCTGCATACAACACGATACCTCAAGTATAGAGCCGAAAGTCGTGGGTTCGAATCCCGCTCATGACACTGACTTTTTTAACATAACCAATTCCGTACATTAAGATTAATTAATAATAAAAAAATTTGATTAATAAAGTTGTTTACAAAATAAAAAAACAAACATATCAGCGAACACATTTTTTGCTTGGGTACTAATCCGTCAGCAGAGTTGCAATACATTTTTTTACAAGTTATTTATTTTATTTTTATTCATTTATTTATGTATTTATTACTACAATACATAGAAAAAGAAAGAAAGCACAGAGTAAAAGAATAAATAAAATGAATTCCTATTAATAATTAAATTCTCTGACAAGTAAATTTCCATAATATAGTGCATCTTTTAAATAATTACATCGTAAATTAAATCGTACCCCAGTCTCTACCGATTAGAAAATTACAAGGTTCAGAGTTTGTTAAATTATCTTTCTTAAAGTATTTTATTCTGTATGGCTTCAAAATAGGGTAGATTGCAATCATATGTTTTGTATCATCAATTTCTTTTAGGTTACACAAGTTTTTACGATTGTAACTGCAAACCATAATTACATGATTACACATCCTACATGACAAAACGCTTTATTTTTTGCTGTACAAGCGGGATTCGAACCCACGACCTTCGGCTAGATACGCTGCTGCTCTACAACTTGAGCTATCGTGACTTCGACAAACTCGGACACTAACTTCCCATCTGAACCCCATCTTTCGAATTTTCCCTCCTTTTTACCATGTTTTTCTCAATCAAAACCTTAATTAAAAAATTAATTAATTGAAAAGAATTTATTTTGTCAAGCGGACCACAAAACCTAATAAATATATTTATAAAGCAACGTAGACCCTTTTCTATATTGCTATATTTAAGTATTTACGGATTGTTTAAATGAAGTCTACTGAGATTCAGTAAAAACTTTTTTGGCCAAATTCTGTTTATATTTCTTCGATTTTCTTTATTATGTTTAATTATAACATATAGTATACGAACTTAATTTCCAATTTGTTAAAAGGTTCCATTTTTATCCTAGGAAATGCGTAGTATGATCATCGTTGGTAGAAGTAGTTAAAAGCGGTTAATGGACGTTTATTTACCTTTCCTCATAAACCCCGCCTAACAGTTTTGCTATGAAGGATTCACTTTAAACCTGCCGACAACAATATTATAAAAAAACTATATGCTAATCATATCGATTTAAAAAAATTTAAAACAAAATTGCGTGACATTTTGTGTACTTTGTAATAAAAAGAATTGGTTGTACTTTAACCAGGGATTTCTTCGGTTTCTTTGTATATTTGATGAATTTTTTATACTAAACTTTATAAACAATTTTCTGAACAATCCACTGAATAACGGCATATCCTCGTGTATCATGAATATACTAAAAGTAAACCGAAGAAATGATATTTGCAAGAACAAAAATTTTATCGGTTTTTAACGTCCTTAAAAGCAATAATTTCAACACTTTATGATATTTAAAGTCAGATATGTATCAATGTAGTCAATGAGATACCGATACTAAACGATATTTAAAGAAAATATCAAAATTACTGTCATTTTTTTAAACGGAAGTTAGGCCGATTAAGGCGCATTTGGGTCAGTTGATAAGATAATACCCACGAAAAAAAATGTGCGGGTGCAAATACTATATTAATTTTTAAATACATGATCTTGGTACAAAAAGTGACAATTTCAAAAGGGGGGCGTCGGTGGCCGCAACGGTTTAGGCGTTGACACGGCGCTCATCACTGTAAGGTAAAGGTCCCGAGTTCGAATCCAGCGNTCTCTCTCTGTCTTCCTTTTTCAGACAGTATTTGTTACTCATTCATTTCTGTATCTAAAACTCTTTCTGTATTTGTTCTGTTTTGCTCCTGTTTGTTTCCTTCTTTTTCTCTTCCTCTTTCCTCTCTTCCCTCTCACTCTCTCTCTCTCTCTCTCTCTCTCTCTCTCTTCCTTTTTCAGACAGTATTTGTTACTCATTCATTTCTGTACCTAAAACTCTTTCCGTATTTGTTCTGTTTTGCTCCTTTTTGTTTCCTTTTTTCTCTTCCTCTTTCCTCTCTTTCCTCTCTTCCCTCTCTCACACTCTCTCTCACACACACACTCTCTCTCACTCTCTTTCTCTCAGAAACGGAGAGATATTAACCAATGGAATTACCAAATAAATCATTTCAACCCGAATAAAAATGAAATATTAATGATAAAAATTAAGTGTAAATCATCATGATATTCGTAGAAAAAAATTTTAAAATTAAAGTAATATGGTATAAATATCTAATTATGCCGACAGTACTGTAATTACTACATTATACATAAGGGCATGGCCAAATTTATTTCTACTTCAATGCACAAACTAAAGGCTAAATTGTGTACTATTACTAAATACTGTATTTTTGTCCAAAATATACCGTTATACTGTGGCGTGTCTGTCCAAGGTAGCAATAATAGGCCGAATCACGAGCTGGTGATGAAATTATTGACACTAGTAAACGGTGTATAAATCACCTGGTTTTTACCCCAACGTTTAAGGGACAATTGAGTAAAATTTGAAAATACACACTACGTGGCTTTAAATCGCATAACAATCGGATGGGCGTAGAGAAGAAAAAAGAGGCACAGAAAAAAAGGAAGAAAAAAAAAGAAGAAGGGGGTTATTTGTTATGCGTTCGTGCTGGTTGTCCTAGTTGGTAAAAGGGCTGTTGATGTCCATTAGGACGGTGGGAGTTGCATGCTATAAGTCAATGTGTAGGAGAGGGGGCTCAGCAGACTGGTCAACCACCCCGACCGGCGTTGCCGGATCTCAACAACAACAACAGGTTCGTCACCCCTCTCCACCAAAAAAATAACAATAAAGCAAAATAATGCAAACAGCACTTGCACTTGACCTTAAGGCTATCGGTGAAAAAGGGGGGGGGGAAAGAGCGGCTTCTTTGTACCGAATTTAAGCGGTACTATGATTTGCTGGGTACACACACTTTATTTAATCTTTATGTGAATCTCGTCGAGCAATATCTTTAATTTATTAAACAAAACCAAAATTTCGAAAAACCAAAATCAGAATTTCATATTACCGGGATAGATATAAATAGGGTATTATATTGTACTGGCCTAAGTCAGAAGTAATTCAAGTCGTACGCATCGAAACCATTTTCAGTTTTTTTATAATAATTAACATTTTACCTTTTCTAATGTAACGCTTCCCTCAATCAAGTTTGATAAAAATATGTATTCAAAAGCACTGACAACACCATCTGCTTCTTTCGAAACACTACTTAACCCACCTCCATTGAAACGCGAATACAAGATGATCGTAGGGAAAGCTCAGACACCAGGAACAAAAACTTAGATAGGGCCAAAATATTTCATACCCATCCTTAGAGATCGGAGACTATATGATCCCTAACTTTGGCTGAAACATATGTTCCAGCATCGTACAAAATTTTAAAAGACAACAATGTGGAAGAAAAAATCAGTAGAAAATCGTGGAATTATACTATATGCAGATGGCTCCAAAACCAATAAGCGTCAGTTCGTAAGGAAACACAGTCTTGTAATAACAGTACAATGTAAATAATGAACTACTTTATTTCTCATGGCTCCAAAGCCGATAATTCGTACATTCAAACGTATGAACTTTTGCTCGGTACTATGGCGGACGAGGCTGCTGGACAAAATTATACGGCGTGCATCTATGAAACAATAAGTGAGCACATTGCCCATAGTGGTTCAAAAAGTTTGCTTCTGGGAATGAGAGGATTGAAGATGAAACACTGTCTGGAAGATATTCCGTCTTGAATGCCGACGAATTGAGGGAGGTTTTCGAACTTCATTCGTGTCAAACAAGTCAGGGCTTTGCCAGTGTTGAATGAAAATGATGAAATCTTTCACTCTAGCTTACGTCGACTGTGGAAGACTTGGAAGCTGAGCAAATGGGTTTCTCATAAATTGACTGAAGGTAACATATTTTAGGTTCTATCCAATCGCTTTCATTGCTTTCACGTCACTCGTGTAGATAAATAAATAGATCCTGTACAGTAAGGAGGTCGTACCACTGACTGTCACCAAATGATCCTGTCCTATTGAAGAGAAAACCGAATATTCACCAACAAAAGGTGATGCTTTGAGTTTGGCGGAGTACTTTTTCTAAATTTTTAACCACTTTTGGGCAATGCGCTCACTTACTGTTTCGAACGCCGTGCAAATTTTACGAGCTCCACCGCCTTCCCTATTACCGATCTAAAATTCTCTATTTCTAAATCTAAAAAAGAATTATAGGTTTTGACACCATAAGAAAGAAAGGTTTTTATAATTTAAAGTAAATTGTTCCAGACACTTTTCTTTATGAACCAACGCATTATCTCTTTGTATTACGTGACGTAAAGCCTAATCCTCTTATGTACATAAAAAGGTTGATTAGCAGTTAAATCAATAGCAAATTATAAACCGCACGAACTTTTCTAATTACCTGGTTCGTATATACTGTGCAGGTCTAATCCAAGAGCAATGAAAATCATTAGAGCAGTATGTCTCAGTCTTTCAACCTAAAATACATGCTGTCAATGCTTGTGTCATAGAAAATCTTAAATGTGGATACTTCAGCAACAACAATTCGATTAGACAGCCAAACAGCTCTAAGGGTCACATCCAAAATTGTCGTTGAATCAATCCAAAATCTCCAAAACCTGGGAAAACATAACAATCTGATATTTTATGTCGTGCCAGGCACAAGATCAACAACACCATAATAGGTTAAAAAACCAAGGAATAACAACATAGACTCCACCCTCTCAAAATGGGCTTAAAAAAAGGAAAACAAAATGAAACAATACATTCGTGATCAAGGAACCCTCACCAAAACCGAAAAAATGTTATATCCAGAATACTCAGTGAATGCACGCAAGACCTGTAAACATGAGATAACCTAACAATACCTTGGACCTCAAGGCAAGGCCAACTGTAGGCCGAGAACATTCATTCAGTTGCCAAGATCACACCTTGATTCCTTCGTCGCAGCAAGGGGACACACAATAGAAATATGAAGGAACACTAAAAGCACTAGGCATGGTAAACTAATAACTAAAACCCTTACCAAAACTGACTATGTCATTGCTACGGTTAGATAACGTAAATGTCAGGGATATGAAAGGCATTATATCGGACAGTGGTTTATTAAAATTACACCACATCATGGATATTTCTATGAAGACTCCCGTTTATAGATTATGCAAGGAGGAGAAAGAAACTACCACCTATATTACCTTGGATATTGAAGCAGCAACATAATGGAGATATAACATAGAGTAAAATCAGTTCATTGATATTCTACTTCAGGAAATAACGATACAGTGAAGAAGCCAGTGATTTTCCATGCAAGCCTACACAAAGTAACAACCACAAAACAAGCACTTTCATATAACCTGAAATATATAGTATTAATGCTTGTGTCAAGAAAATTTTATAAGGGGTTGCATAAGAGCAGAGAGCCAAGAGGTTATAAAAGCATTAACACCAAAAAATATCACATTCAAAATAGTCATGAATGCATTGAAAACCTCTAAAACTTGAGTGTCAGGGCGCGATAGAATGGCTAGAGGGGCACAGAATAATCAGACTATCCGCAAATCTAACAATATGCCCAGAAACTATTACGTTACCACACATACATATGTAAAAGAGAAATGGACAAACACTAGAGGTACTTACTCATAAACTCATAATTAAACAACTAACGAACTGCCAAATACATTGTTACAACGAGACACGGTCTAACTCAAGATAGAGATAGAAGTCTATACCAGTCATCAGTACCCGAGGAAACATCTAAGACAACAGAGTGGGGTAGATCTTTGGATATATTGAAAGAACCCATTAATAGGTTCTACCATGAGAAGGTACAAACTGCTACCCATATAATTTTCAAACACAAAGCAACCGGATAGCCTAGGATACCAAGAAAACACGAGAAAAATAACAGCAGCAAAGTCAGTCAATGATTTTTTACTTGTTAAAAAAAGTATCGAGTCAACTGGACTGAACTAAGGAACTAGAAAAAGAACAATATGCCAGAAGGCTGCAGTGCTTATGGCATACTAAGCCCTAATTTTGTACAAACCTCCTCTACATCTTCATCATCATCATCACATAGTATGTTAAAATCTTTTATTTTTGGTTCCAAGTTGGTTGATGCATCCGCATATCAATTGAATTCATACACATACAATTAATTTATTTGAAAAAAACACATTAAAAATAGGTAATTATTTGTACGTTTATAATGAACAAGTAATAACTAGTTGGTTGTTATTTTTAAAAAAACTCGATGCATTAATTATTCATACATTTCTGCATTGCATAGGTGGGGTGAAGAGAGAAAAAAGTTTTTCACCTGCAGTAGAGTTAAATAAGGTGGAGATATGCAAAACTCGTTATGTTCATTTTTTATTAAAATCGTGATAATCATGTTCTCTTCTACTTTTCTGCCTTATCGTCACAAACCAGTATTAGCTACGCTGAGCTATTTTTAAAATGACCCTTTCAAGTAAATACATAAGGAAACAGCATGTTAATATTCAACATGTAAAAATATTTGTTTTTATTCCATGTAGATAAAACAGTCAACTCACTTCGAATAACTAAAAGCATTAGAAGATAATATAATAAGAGGATGATCTTAATCTAAAAAGACTCAAAACCAAAAAGGTGTTTCTTATTTTTTGATTTTTCTTTATACCTAATCTTGAAGTTATATATCATATATACAAAATACTGCATTGTAAATAATTCACTCTTTTTCGTGGTCCGCTTGACCAATCAATATCGTTAAATTAATTAAGGGTTTTAGTTGAGATAAAAAAGTCAGTGTCACGAGCGGGATTCGAACCAACGACCTTCGACTGGATACACCGCGCTACTCTACCACTTGAGCTATCGTGGCCTCGATCCACTCGGGCACTAGCTGCTTCCCATCTCAACTCCACCTTTTGAATTTTCCCTACCTTTTGCCATTTTTCAAATGTCGTATAATCTATTTGATTCTCAGCGACAAATGAAATGACCACGGAGAGCTTTAGTGAAGTATACTTCGTTTTATTTCATTAAATTCACTATTTTTCGTGGTCCGCTTGACCATTTAATATCATTCAATTAATTAAGGTTTTTTAGTCGAGATAAAAAAGTCAATGTCACGAGCGGGATTCGAACCCACGACCTTCGGCTTAAAATGCCGCTACCCTACCACTTGAGCTATCGTGGCTTCGATCAACTCGGGCACTAACGTCCCATCTCAACTCCACCATTTGAATTTTTCCTCCTTTTTGCGAATATAAATAATATTAAATTCAATAAATTATATATTTTTTGATTTCTAATCTAATAATAAACATAATTTGCTCTACGATGGATTTCTGTCTATTCATCTGTACTAATATTTATAAATTCATAATCTAACATAAACAAATTGTAAATATTGAAAAAATCGTGCTGATGTACTATCGGACTTTTAAAAATGAAAACGTGTCAAAAGGCTGGAAGAGGGCATGTTCTCAAAACGAACATAACGGTCCACCCTGAGCGACCGCCTCGCCTACCGCCCTTCCATGCTGATGATTTGATTGTTTTAATAACCAGCTAAAATAAACTTGCTCGAAAGGCTGTCATAGAAAAAAAAGGAACCAAGAAAACGGGGATTAACAATTTCTTCAAAATTTTAATTTTTAAAATGTTATGAAGTCAGGCTATTGCGGTTCCGTTGTAATTTTGTGATATTGGTTTTCAATAGTCCGTTATTATGTTAATCCCACTTATAACTTTAATATATAAGTTTTTTTAAATAAAAATTCAATATGTAAAAAATTATATAAAGGTTTGATTTAAAATTTTTTCGTTTGGATACTTACAGCACACTTCAATCGTTTAGCTACTTCCCTTTTTTCATTTATCAAAAGCCTGAAAAATCATAATACTAAATAATTAAAATTTCTAAGAGGGTTTTTTTCCTGAAATAATGAATATTAAATTTTTCTTTCTTTTATTTGAAATATATTTATAAATCTACATTTATCTTTATGAATTAATAGGTTTATTTCAATTCAAATACACAAAAGATTCATCTTATATTTTATGTGTAGCTCGTTCTCTCTATTTCTTACTTTCCAGTTTTATTATTTTTTTTCCTTCAATTCCCGTTTCCTTTACCTCCCTGTTCCTCTTCTTTCATCCCTATCTACTCCTTTCTTACTTTCTCTCTCTCTCCTTTCCTATTTCACTCTCTCCTTCATTCGCTCTCTATCTTTCTATCTTTTATCTTTTTCTCTGACGCTCTCCCTACGTTCTCGTTGGGTGTAAGATTGGTCTCAAATTTTGTGAAGAATAATAAATCCTTGTTAATGTTTCCTCTTTTTACTCTCATTCTTTTGCCCTGACTCTATCCCCCTCTACCCGCCTTCCTCTCCCTTCTCACTCTTCATATCTCTATCTTCTCTCCAACCCCCTTTTATCTTTCTAATTTTCTTCTCTTTTTTATTTTCTTTCTCGCTCTTTCTTTCTCTAAATTTCCTGTTTACCTATTCTATATTCTATCTATTTCCTTTCTAGTCGTTGGAATAAGAGGGGTTAAATTCGACCAAATTTTATGGTTATTAAAACCTTGTTAATGCCTACTTTTTCCTCACTACTTTCTATCACTCACTACCTCCATCTTTATCTTTTTCTCGTTCTTTCTCCACTCTCTGTCTGTCTCCCTCCTTCTGTCTGTCTGTCTGACTGTCTCTCCCTCTCCCTCTCTTTCGTTCTTTCTCTATATTTTTCTGTTTACCTATTCTATCTTCTATCTACTTCTTTTCTAATCGTTTTAAATAATAGTGGTTAAATTCGACCCAATTTACTTCTTTAGCCTCACTCCCTCGTATCACTCTACCTCTATGTTTATCTTTCCTCTTTCTCTCTCTCTCTCTCTCTCTCTCTCTCTCTCTCTCTCTCTCTCTTCCTTTTTCAGACAGTATTTGTTACTCATTCATTTCTGTATCTAAAACTCTTTCCGTATTTGTTCTGTTTTGCTCCTTTTTGTTTCCTTTTTTCTCTTCCTCTTTCCTCTCTTCCCTCTCTCTCTCTCTTTCTCTCTCTCT